>NC_081438.1:2963165-3180665 GCF_949786415.1 Peromyscus eremicus | reverse complement strand
TGGAAGAGAATGTCTAAGGGCTGGGAGGCAGGCGCGAGGCTGGCCCATGCTAGCTGTCCCAGCAGCAAGGATCAGTGGGGGTGGAACCTGTCGACCCAGCTCCCCATCTAACGAGGAGGAGCCCCTCCTTTCCCTCCAGCCCCCCTGGGTTCAGGGCCTCAGGGTCAGCCACAATTGAAGGTGAACACATGGTGGGTGGGTGGAGCCAGGTTCCTCACTCCTGAGTGAAGAAGGGCAGGACAGGAAGGTCATGTGATAAAGGGTGGGTGACACCCGCATTGGTCTCCTCCCTGTGGGTCACCATGGTGACCCCTCTCATTTTTGCAGAAATGGAGAAATGGAGCCTAAAGTTCATAGGGGACACTAAGGAATCTCCACAAGACAAAACAATCTTGAAAAAGAAGACAAAGACTGGGTATCACAGTTTCACAGTTTCCAAGTAAAGTTGAGGCCTGGGGAGATGACTGGGGGGCTAAAGTGACTGCGTGCAAAGCCTGACACGGGAGTGAGTGTACATCGATCCCGGCACACCTAGAAGACAGAGGCCCGAGATGGGTCAGTTAGGCTGGAGCACAGGCAGCGAACAAGAGAGGCCTTGTCCGACAGGACGGAAGGCCGAGATTGACATCTGAAGCTGTCCCCAGACCTCCACGTGCCTTCTGTGACATGTACACACACACACACACACACACACACACACACACACACACACGCACGCACACTCACACTAAAAAGAATGAAAACAACCCAAACAGTGCTGCCCCGGCATAAAGACGGTCCCATGAGCGGTGACACTGACCTGAGAATCCAGAAACAAACCATCTGGGCCCTGCGAGTGGAGAGACGGGGCCAAGATGCTCAGCGGGAGCCAATGGGCTCCACACACAGTGACTCAACCACCGAGCATCAACGAGGAAATGCACCCAGACTCCTCATGTCGCCCCAGATGTAAAATTAGCTCAAAACTGATTGGATAAATGTGAAAACTATAAAACCCGAGCAAGAAAATGGAGGACCAAATAGTAGCCATGGTTTGGAGATGGTTTTCTTAGCTGTCAGTAAAAGTGAAGAGCGAGAGAGAAAAAAAAATGAGTAAATCAGACTTCCCAAAACCTTAAGATATGTGCATTTTAACAGGCTGGTGTAAAATAAAGAAAATAATCCACGGAGGGGAGGATAGCCCAGAGCGCCCTATGTATGGTAACAGCGGTGTCCAGTACACATAAAGAGTTCATACAACTGAAGAAAAAGACCAACAATCCAATTTTAAGAAATGGCCAAAAGCAGGGGGTGGGAGAGATGGCTCAGTGGTTAGGAGCACTGGCTGCTCTTTCAGAGGAACTGAGTTCAATTCCCAGCAACCACATGGTGGCTCACAACCATCTGTAATGAGATCTGGCGCCCTCTTCTGGCCTGCAGGCAGACATGCAGACAGAACACTGTATACATCCATACTAGATAAATAAATCTTTTTTAAAAAAGGAAAAGAAGAAATGGCCAACAGCATGGATAGAAGCTACACAGGAACAGACAGACAGTATCTGAAGCAGCGTTCAGTCTCCTGAGTCACCGGGAAACGAAAACCGGAAGCTGTGCCTTTCTGTTTCATTCCCACTGGGATGACTGAAAAATAAAAACAAGCTTGGGGGCTGCTGAGCTTGGCTCAGTGGCTAGGAGCACTTGCTGCACAGCCGTAGGGACGCGAGTTCAAATCCCCAGGACACGGCCCCACACTTGCGTGTCCAGCACCATGGAGGGTGGAGACAGTAGGATCTTCAAGAGGGCTTGCTACCTGTCAGCCTAGCTCCATTTTCTGTTTTAAGGAACAAGACAAAGAGCGCAGGAGCAGGAGACCCAATGTCCTTCTTTGGCCTCTGCCTGTCCAGTTGGGTGTGCATCCCATGCATACACCATATATGCACACAGATGCACACTCACAGTAAGTTTGGGCAAAGATGTAGAGAAGTGGAATCCCGGTGAACAGCTAGCCAGAGTGCAGCTAGACACAGACCCTGGTCTGCACCGGAGAGCTGTGCCAGGTGAACCAACGTGACATCATCTGCTTAGCAGCGCCTCCTGCAGTCTGAACTTGGGACCGACTTTTCCAGTCTGCCATGGGAACTTTGTGGAATTGATACACACTAGTAAGTTCTGTAACCATTCTAAATTTGTTCAGGATGCAAAACAGGTTAAGTATTTCATTCTAGAACATGGCAAATAAGTAAGCATCCAGGAAATAGTACACACAGCACAGCATCCTTTTGCAAGAATGAGCTTACATGCTCTACAGTGATCAGCATTTGTCGACCTAGAGGTTGAGCTTTAGCAGAGCAAAGCAAGTCTGTTGGGGAATATTATTTTAAAGTGTGTTGCTCTTGTTTATGTTGCATTTGTTTAACTCTGTGAAGCTGTGTTACTGTGCCTGTCTAAAACACCTGATGGTCTACTAAAGATCTGAATGGCCAATAGCAAGGCAGGAGAAAGGATAGGCAGGGCTGGCAGGCAGAGAGAATATATAGAGGGAGAAATCTGGAAGGAGAAGAGATCAAGGAAAAAGCAGCAGCCAGAGGAGGAGGAGGAAGACCCAGGGCCCAGCCACCCAGCTACACAGCCAGCCAGAGAGAAAAAGTAAGATTTACAGAAGTAAGAGAATGGGAAAAGCCCAGAGGCAAAAGTTAGACAGGCTAATTTAAAGTTAAGGAAAGCTGGCTAGAAACAAGTCAAGATAAGGCCGGGTGTTTATAAGCAATAAGTCTCTCCATGTGTGATGTATTTGGGAGCTGGGTGGTGGGCCCCCAAAAGAGCCAAAATACAAACAACACAAGTCAACTGTTTTTGTGAAAACAGAGGGGGTCTCCCATGGCTCGTTTGTATCGGTGGGATTATTTCAACTGCTAGTAAGAGAAAGCCCTGACTCTATGACTTCACCAGAAGGTGGTGTGTTTTCTAAAACATCAGCAAATCCAGAGGTGGATGCTGCAGCATCTCTGATATTCCTGGAACATGGGGCCAGATGTGCCCTCTGACTGCCAGAGAACCAGTGGACAGAAGGGACCAGCACCCTGAAGCAGGGATATGTGATCTGCAGGCCTCTCTGCAAGAACAAGGAGGCACCCCCAGAAGGCACACAAAGGGAGGAGGGGGGCAGGAGGACTCCCCCTGAATCTCATTGGACAGAACTGTGTCACATGCTCTTGTTTAAACCAATCAATGGGGGCTGGGCAGATGGCTGCTGATCAAGATAAGGCCCTCAGCACCCACCTAAAAGTCAGGTGAGGCCCTGGGGGCCTTTGATCTGGGTGCTGGCCAGGAGGAGACAGGAGGATCCCTGGGGCTTGCTGGCCAGTCAGTGAGAGACCCTGCCTCAAAAATGAGGGAAGGGACCTGGAGAGATGGCTCAATGGTTAAGAGCACTGGCTGCTTTTCCATCGGACCGGGGTTTAATTCCGAGCACCCACATGGCAGCTCACGGCTGTCACTCCAGCTCCTGGGGACCTGACACCCTCCCCTGGCCTCCAGGGTCACTTCATATGGACACACATAGAGGCCCATATACATAAACTAAAACTAAATATATCTTTTTAATTAAAAAAATAAGGGAAATAAGATTTTATATATATATATATATATATATATATATATATATATATATATATATATATATATATATATGTTGAGAACATCTAATATCAATCTCTGGCTTCTTCAGGCAGTCATACACATGAAAACACAAACAATGAATAGATAGGTAAATTAATGAATAGACTAATTACTAACAGAGGAAACAGGACGTGGTGGTGATTGACTTAGGCCGATCAGGACCTGCCTGGGGTGGGAAGTGGTACCTCTGAAGCAGGTGTCCAAGACAGAGGACAACACCAGGACAAATGGCTTTTTTTTTTTTTTTAGAATGAGAGAGAAGGGAATTAATATTGAGTGACAACTGTATTAATCTGTCTTCTCTAGAGAAACAGAATAGATGAGGTGCACACAGCTCCATGTATGTATGTGCAATGTATACATGTAATATATACTCGTACAGATAGACAGCCGTCCTTCCGGATCCATAGCGAATGGGTTCCAGGTGTGTTTACAAATACCAAATCCTCGGCGCTCCTGTCCCTTGTATGGCTGGCATCATACCTGTGTAGGTTCTGTGCACACACTCTCTTGTCGTCTCTATATGATCTAGAACACTTAAAGCAGTGTAAATGGCATGTGATAGACGCTGGACAGTACCGGGTAAGAAATACTAATGAGAAAACAGCTCGTGCGTGTTCAGCACAGAAGCGGCCGTGGTCAATTCTTTCCTATCCATAGTTGGTTAAATTCACAGGTGGGGCGACCTGCAGAGGCAGAGGCAGACCTCACATACATGGACATGAAGAGAGACTGGTAAACATCAGCTCACACACCAGTGGAAGCTGAGGTGTCCAAGCTCTGTGCCTAGCGACCTGGAGTTCCGGGAAGGCTGGTGGTGGCTCAGCTCCACTCCGTGTTTGTCAAGCTGGCATCGATGAAGGCCCAAAATTCTAATCCAATGCCAAAAAAAAAAAAAAAAAAAAAAAATTCAATTGTCCTTGCCCGCGTCATCGCAGAGAGGCAGCCCCCTTCCTCTGCCATGTTCTCCCCTCCAGGTCTCCAGCTGCTTGCACAAGGCTCGCCCACACGATGGAAGGCGGTCAGCTGCCCTGCCCTGTGGAGTCTAGTATCCATCCATCTTACGCAGCAGGCTCCGAGGAATGCCCGACCTGCTCCTGTCTGGGTGCACCTTAGAGTACCCACCCCTGCAGCGAGGCAAGCTAACTGGGGTTCCTCGGCACCGAGAACTCCTGCCTCACCCTGCAGTCGGCCTCCCGTGCTCTCTGCCATGTGTCTTACAGGCTTTCTCTGGAGGACCCCGCGTGGAGTTGATTGGCAGCTTGTATGAGACAACGTGCGAGGCATTCGCGGCACGGCGTTGGTCTCATCAGCAAGTCGCAGCTGTTGTGAATTGTGAGCACAAGCTCTCTGCGACGGGACCGAGACAGCAAGGAGCTCCTTCCTGTTGGGTTGAAGCGCCTCTCGTTAGTGCAGAACGCAATGCCCATGTTCCTCTCTAGAGGGCGCTGCAGACATGGACTCGTGACGCCAACTGCTCCGTGGGAGCCTGGGAGAAGTCTCTAGGCTTCCTAAAGGATCTCCAGCTTCAGGGAAGGTGTGAGCTGGGTACTGTTATGTCAACGACGCAAGCCACAGTCATCAGAGAGGAGGGAGCCTTAATTAAGAAAAACGCCTTGAGAAAACGCCTCCATAAGATCACGCCATAGGGCATTTTCTTAATTGGTCAATGGGGGAGTGCCCAGCCCATGGTGGGTGGTGCCATCCCTGGGCTGTTGGTAAGAAAGCAGGCTGAGCAAGCCATAGGGAACAAGACAGTAAGCAGCACCCCTCCATGGCCTCTGCATCAGCTCCTGACTCCAGGTTCCTGCCCTGCTTGAGTTCCTGTCCTGACTTATTTCCATGATGAACAGCAATATGGAAGTGTAAGCCGAATAAGCCCTTTCCTCCCCAGATTGTGTTGGTCATGGTGTTTATCGCAGCAGAAACTAAAACAGTTAGTACCAGCATAGTGGGTATTACTGTGACAGACTTGACCATGTTTGGGGAGGATTGTGGAAGGACTTTGGAACATTGGGCTATAAAAGCCATTGATTGTTGAGAACTCAGTGAGCTGTTCTGAGGAGCTCGGAAGATAAGAATGGTGAGAGCAGTGCAGATGATGCAGGCCTGGCTTGTGATGTTTCAGAGGGAAGCAAAGACTCTGTCAAGGCCAGCTGTTATTTTGAATTAAGATCCTGTGGTTCTGGTCAGAGGGGCTGAAGAATCAGCTGTGATTGAGACCAGCATCACCGAGATGAAGTCTTTTCTAGGGAGGGTTTCCTCAGGGTCAGCACACAGAAGCTGTGTTCAGAGGCAACCAAGGTTGCACCTCATATTGTCAGCGGAACTTGGTAGTGTAAAAGTCACCCAGGTGTTACTGGTTTTGAAGGCCTGGAGGGATCATGGAGAGCAGCTGAGGCTTGGCACTGTGTGTGTCCAAGCTGGAGTCCCTGAAGAGAGCCCAGGAGAGGCTATTGGTGAAAGTGCAGCCCAGTTACAGCAGAGACCCCCAGCATTTTGGAGATGCCAGTACCATGGGAGGACCACCAAGAACAGCAGCTGTGGAGGGGAGCCAGCCGGAGCCTAGAAGACAAGCTGTGTGTGCTGCGGAGGGCGGAGCCGGAGAAGTGACCCAGGCCCTTTGGAGGAGCCCAGAAGATGGTGAGTGAATCCCAGACACTAGGCAGTGAATTATTGGCACAGTTGGAGTTTGGTTCTGCTTTGTTCCGGTTGTGACTGTGCCCTGGCTCTTCCCTCTTGAAGTGAGAAACTTTATTTTTGATTTTATAGGAGCCTACAGTTGAAAGCCTGAATTTTAAAAGAGATTTTAGGTTCTAAAAGAGGCTGCGGGTTCTTAAATAGACTGAATTTTAAATGCTTGCATTTGTAAAGACCGTGGGACTTGGGAGACTTGGAATATTTAACAATGTGATGTTCATGTTAATGTGCGCTCTTGGGGATGAACAAGAAAGGAAAGGTTGTGGCCTCACAGTGATGTGTTTGTGTGTCACGTTGACAAGGGGTCAGTTGTGCTGGCTAATTTTATGTCAGTTTGACACAAGGTATAAACACCAGAGATGGGGGAGACTCAATTGAGAAAATGTCTCCGTAAGATGGAGCTGCACACAGCCTGTAGGGCATTTTCTTAATTAGTGATTGATGGGGGAGGGTCCAGCCCACTATAGGTGAGGCCACCCCTGGGCTGGTGGTCCTGGGTTCTATCAGAAACCAGGCTGAGCAAGCCATGAGGAGCAAGCCAGTAAGCAGCACCCCTCCATGGCCTCTGCATCAGCTCCTGCCTCCAGGTTCCTGCCCTGACTTCTTTCAGTGATTGAACAGTGATGTGGAAGTGTAAGCCAAATAAACCCTTTCCTCCCCAATTTGCTTTTGGTCATGGTGTTTCATCACAGTGATAGTAACCCTAAGTAGGACAGGATGTAAGTCTCCAGATTCAGACCCAAGGCCATGCTCACTCTCCTCCGTGCCTATGCTATGGAGCTAGATAACCGTTTATACTAGAGGAAAATTCTACGTCCTCAAGGGTCAGCCCAAGAAGCTTTGCAGGGCTTGGCGCAGAAAAGAGAAACATCTGATTTGATGTTTTTAGATTGAGAGTTAAGCACCCACTTCTCACTCACTGGTCTACTTAGCATGCCCTAGTGAGGAGACCCACCTGGTCCATGACTCTCTGCTGTTGCTTGCTTGCCGTATGGACCTGAAGAAAGCTCTCCCAAGGTTTGGGCTTGACTTTCTGGGTGTAAGGATCTTGGAGAGTGGGGGCAGGGAATCAGTGAGCTTATGCAATCAGAGCTCGGCATATAGTAAGTCCTCAGTTAAACTTATTTTTTGGTCAGGGTCTTATTTCCTATTCTCTGGCATCCTGGAGGCACCAAGCACACCTCACTGGAGAGGGTGAGGGGAGCCTTGTAACTGAAACCTTACCACCACACGTAAAAGGAGCTCTTGGGGCCATTGCTACAGGCCCTGGGCTTTCCCCTGGTTCTTCTGGATGAAGGGCTGGGGGTGGAGACATTGCCGATTCAGTATATGGCCTCCAAGAGCCTACAGGGTCTTGGCCCATTTGTACCACGGTCCATCTTGCTTTGCCACCTCGTGCCACTGACCTCCTTCCGGGCTGTCATCCGGGCAGGCACACCCCAACTTCAGGGCCTGTAATCTTGCCGTTCCTTCACCTCAAGGGCTCTTCTTCCCCCAGCCTCCCCAGCCTCCTCCTTTTCCTCTTTGCTCAGTGAGAAAGCACAGCTTCCCTGTTTCATGTGGCAGCCCCCCTCACTGGCACCTCTCCTGTGTCTACTCCACTCCTCTCCAGAACCTTCCGGCTCACTGTCGCTCACTCAGATCTTTGACTGTCTACTGTCTGAGTGCCACAGCAATGTGTCCGTCTCCTTTGCTTCAAACTCCCCAACCGTGTGACCTGGCACGTTGTAGGCGCTCGGTGAATATTTGTGGACCTGATTAGCATTCTGGAGGCCGCCGTCGGGGATTTAGGAGGTAGCTGGTGAAGGTCTGGTGTGGAACAAACCTTTGTCCTACCCAGAGCTAGAGATCCTGGCTGACAGGAGCTTTGTGCAGGAGTGGAAATCTAAAGGACTGAACCCTAGTTCCCGGTATAGGGGAGGGGGCCACTCAAGAGGCTGACCACTCAAGAGGCCTGCCTCATCCAGTGGAGAGCCAGTGTATCTCAGCAGAGTCTAAAAAAAGAAGGGGGTGAAGGAGCCTATGAAGCCGCAGCAGTAGCTACCCTTTATGGCCGCCACACTTTTTTCTCCGGTCTGTGTTGAAAATTACATATCAAATATCTTGCTTGATTATCAGATCACTCTAGAGCGTATACCCACTTTATACAGGATGAATTATCATGGAGGCAGGACCATGTATCCCAGGCTGAGCCCCCTGCCTCAGTCTCCCCATTGACGAGATGATAGGTGCATGCCCCCACGTCTGGCTTTGCCCCATTTTAAATATGCATGGATGGAGACACAGGGTGTGGACCACGGCGCCACATCTTAGGTTACCCTTGGCAGCTTGGCACGGGATGATGCCGATGCCCCGGAGGAGGCCTGTGAGGATGGTGTGTGTCCTGGAGGAGGCTGGGGGATGGTGCGGATGCCCTGGAGGAGACAGGGGTGAGGATGCTGTCCTGGAGGAGACCTGCAAAGAAGCTATCTGCTGTAGTTTGTCCAGGAGGCGGCGCTGAGCTCTCGCGTGGGCGGGGCGGACGGGTGGGAGGGTTCTGACGTCCACGTCCTGGGCTGTCATTCATCTCCCGCCGGCCCCGCCCCTCGCGGTTGCAGCAGGGCGCGGAGCCGGGACGCACCGGCCACCGACCAGCACGAGCCATGGCTTCTGTCCCTGCGGGTAAGCACGGGCGGGCGGCGGGAGGGCGGCCAGGCCCCATGGCCTCGGCGCCGCTCACCGCGCTTCCCTGCTTGTCCCGCAGAGGCCGAGACCCGCCAGAGGTTGCTGCGCACCGTGAAGAAGGAGGTAAGGGCAGCCACCCCAGGGTGACAGGGCCATCGCGGGCACCCGGCTGGCGGTAGCTGTGCAGGGCTGGTCAGGGGAAGGGGGGTGGGGGCCCTGGAGGGCTGGGGTGTTTCAAGGTGTGAGGCTCTCCAGGTGTGGGGAACGGAAGGAGTCTAGGTGGGACCTTCCCTTGTGGAGGAGCAGGTGCGTGGTTCTCACTCCTGGGGTGGGGTAGGTGATGTGGGGCTCCTCGTTAGCGATGCGGATTCTTCCCAGGTTTGGGGCAGGGGAGAGGTTCAATTTTGGACCATGAAGCTGTCGCTCTACCTCACTCGGGATGCTCGGTCCTTGGAGCCCACCTCTAGGTACCAGGGCCTCTGTCTGGAGAACCTGTGGGGGTCCCAGGGCAGGTGCCCTCCACTTGAATGCCTACCATGCATACACAGGATCAGACAGGGGTGACTGTCTGCCTCCTAGGGGAGCTGGGAGCCCAGGCGTGACCTCCCAGGGCCCTGGGAGTAGGGAGAGGTTTGGAAGGCTGAGGTGGCATTTTAGATGTCTACGGGCCTGTAGGTGTAGATGAGTGTGGCCCGGGACACGACGTGGCTGTGCATCTGTGTATGGGAAACACATGTGCATTTACCTGGAGAGACCAAGGAGGGTCTTTATACTGTGTTTGTGTGAGTGGGTAAGATTGAATGTGTGTGCGTGTGGTGTGATGTCGCCCTCCCCATTTTGTCTCCGCCCTATCCTTTGGCCCACCCTCCCCCCCCCACACACACAGCCTCATCTTCATCTTGGGGTTCTTCTCCCAAGACCTTGCTTGGCTGAGAATCTAAGAGCCAGGCTGGAGTCTGTCCCTTGCTTCCTGAGCATGGGTGTGTGTGTGTGTGTGTGTGTGTGTGTGTGTGTGTGTGTGTGTGTATGTTAGGGGTGCCACCCAGGAGTCCCTCCCTTCCTGGTGGCAGCCACCTGGGCAGCTGGAGGCTGGGACCTGTTGCTGGAGCCTCCTTCCTCTTGGGGATCGTGGGTGTGTCTCTGTGTGTAGCATATTCCTTTTTTTTTTTTTAAAGAACCAGCTCCAGGGCTGGTTGCAGATTCTAGAATTATCAGATGAGGTGATGTGTTAGATAGATGGTGGGGGAGGTCCCTCAGAAAGACCCAGAAGTTTTTAGCTCAGTCTTTGTAAAGACCTGTTTGAAGATGTGAGGCGCATACTATCCAGACCCCAACCCCACAAACTCACACTCCTGCCCTTCAGAGGAAAGGTCTTAGAGCCCTTAGGTTAAATGTGGGAAGACTGTAGCTCATTTTAACTCAGACCTGATAGAAAGCATGCTCCTTGGCTGTTACAGCCTGGCGTGACCCTCTTTGTTAGCCAAACGGTTGACCAAAGAGGATGCCACTGTAGAAGAGAGGGTGAGCGAGGCCTCTGGAGAAATTAGGAGACACCCTAGTCCAGCTGTGCCACCAGCTCCCTCAGAGTCATTCATAACTCACCCCTTCCCTCACTAGGATTCCATTTCCCCCTCTGCAGAAGAACACGCGGGCGCCCCACGTCCCAGGTCTGTCCTCATCAGTTCAGCGCATGCTCCTAGAAAGTCTCTGGGGATGTTGCCCCCTGTCCTTGACCACAAGTCTGCTTGATTTCCTCGATCCTGGGGACCCCTGGGTTTGGAGTGAGTCACCTTCTTGACTTGAGCCTGAGTGGAGTGGGCCTTTTTTGCCCTGAAGGACAGTCCATTGCCGGATGCAGCATATTATTGAACAGGATTCACAGTCGTAAACGGCTCAGTTTCTAAGTCTCACTTATGGAGGACGGTCACTCGGCGGATCTGAGCTTCCGTCGGGGGCTTTTACATGCCGTGCCCTGCAGACAGAGCAACCCTGTGAAAGTGGCAACTGCAGAACTGGAGCTCACAGTAGGGAAGTGGCTTCTTCAGCACCCAGTCAAGAAGGGCCAGAATTAGGTTAATCTCCCCCCTCCCACCCCGGTCATCCAAGCTCTTTACATGGGTGACATGATTCCCATTACTCTGCTGGGTATAGCATGGCTGGAAGCAGGAGGCCGTGTTTGAAGGATGTAGACCCAGTGCAGGAGAACAGGAAGAAGGCTGCAACCTTCGGGCTCTCCACTTAGCCCCCTAAGTGTACCCCTCTGTCCACAGCTTCCTTTGCCCAGCTCCCAGCTCTAGAGGGATAGGGAGAAATTTGCCTAAGAATCTGATCATCAAGTCTTCTCTGCCCCTACTCTCCTGGGTTCAGATGAGCCACACCCCTATGTGCCACAGCCTCCCTCTTCCCCCTGGAAGAGGTGACAGAGGACTTTCCTAGACAGCCAAGCAGCTGTACTAGACTGCCCGAGTTGTGCCACCTTCCAGCCACCCACAGAGCCTGTGTGGCTGGGAGTTCTGTCCAGAGCCAGCCTTGGGAGCTGTCAGGACTCAACACCCATCACGTGGGTCAGGAAGGAGCCCTGAGTTCAACCAGAGCTGGAGTCCAGTCCTGGGTTCATTCACTACAGAGGGGCTATAGGCACTGCAGTGACCAGGACAAAGGTCCTCTGGCCTCCTGGGGAGACATTCTTCTGGAGGAGACAGACCCTGGCAGACCCAGCAGTGAGGCGCGTGAGGTCTTGGCATAGTAAGACCATAACACAGGCCCTGGCATCGAACAAAAACATCTGCCAGCTTGCAGGATATGGTACTGCGATGGCTTGTCAATCACACGGTCTCCCAGAAGCATCTGTTTTTATCTTTGCCAGTGTCTAGGTGACCATTTTGTCGTAATAGGGATGAAAATGGCCCAGTGGGCAGAATAAACTATGTGTAAGCATCCACCATGTTCATCTGCTCTCCTCCGGGGCTGAGTCAATGTCAAAGGGATGCTGTTTTCTCCAGTGAAGGCCCACCAGCTCTGAGCTGACTCCTTCCCGGCTTGCCTTCCCCTCCCTGCTGCCACCCCTTAATTTTGTTTTGGTTCCCAGAGCAAGCAGGGACTGGCTTCCCATTGCCATGACAACAGCCATTAAAAGAGCCAGTCATGTGATCCAGGTTGATAACGGAAGCTAAGTGACTAACTGCCTTGTTTTTCCTGCCTCTGGCTGCTGCCAGGAGGCCTCTTAATTGGAGAGGAGAAAGCAGGGGCTTGTGGGCGGCAGATGAGACCCCTGGAAAGACATGGGTCCTTCGGGGGAAGCTGCAGCTAGCTGTGGTGGGGTGTGGGGGGCTGTCCTGTCGAGCCATCCTCACAGCTGCTGAGCTGTGTCTAGGGGAGCACACCCCACCCCCAGCTCTGAAGTGGACGATGGGATGAAAGAAAAGGGGGACGTGCTAAAGGAAGATGAGGGACCAGAGTGACGTTGCCATGGAGACGCTTGGGTTTCATTCTAACCTGGCAGTTCTGATGAAGGACCGAGGACAGCTTGGCCACCTCAAAACAGTTGCCAGATAGCGCGTGGGTCACCGTGCAAGCCTTGAAGGTCACCGTACAATCCTTGAACCAAAACCAGGAGTTAATATGTTTTAGTGTCAGTGTGCCGCTCTGCCCCAGGGGACATCCGGCAGTGTCTGGAAATGTTTTGGTTGTAACAGCTGTGGGAGCTCCCGGCATCTGCAGGAAGAGGCCATGGGGGATGCTTAACATCCTGCGGTACACGAGACACCCCGAGTGCCAGCATCATCATCCCCGCCCCCTGCATCATCGTCATCATCATCACTATGATCATCTCCATCACTCCACCCCCACCATCTACACTAACCCACCACCACCACCATCACCTCCACCCCCAACATCACCATGATCATCTCCATCACTCCACCACCCCCACCATCATCTACACCATCATCTACACCACCCCACCACCGTCAGCAGCAGCAGCAGCACCATCTCCATCCACCTACCATCATCAATCACTGTGATCATCTCCACCACCCATCCCCACCATCATCACCATCACCCCATCACCATATCACCACCAATAAATACCACCACCCATGCCTCCATCCTCACTGCCACCATCTACACCACCCCATCACTATCATTACCCGCATCACCACAACCCTCTACCATCTCCACCCCCACTGTCATCGTCTCTGTCACTGTCCTCTCCACCAAGCCCTTACCGTGACCGCCATCATCTCCACCAAGCCCTTACCGTGGCCGCCATCATCACCACCCACACCCCACTTAACCACCACTTCTATCACCTCTCACGGTCACTCCCACACTACCACCGTCATCACCATCTTCCACCCCGATCCCTCCACCACCACCCAACACTACCACCATTACCACCGGAAGACTCCTGCTTAGAACAGATGGCAGTGGTTATAGCTATGATCTTCAGTCTCTGGAAGCACGGCTCAGGGGTAGATGTGTATGAAGGAAGGAGATGATGGGGAAAAGTGCATTTGTCTCGACTTGTGCTGGGCTGGGGTTGCCAGTGTGCCGGCTACCAGGCAGGTAACCGGGAGCTGCCGAGAATGTAAGAGCAGGGGAGGGCTGGCCCCGAGAAAGTCGCATCTAATAACGATCAAGATGGACGCCTCCCGGCTCCTAGAAAGGACGACATCATCTCCTTTCCCTCTTCCACGTTTCCTTTCACAATCCACAAACGTTTATTGAGAATCCCTGGACCATAACCTTGTTCAAGAAGGTGCAGCTTGGGAAATGAGGGAAAAAACCGGAGCCACTGCACGCCATCACTGTGTGATCAGATGAGAACATGGATGGCGGGGCTGGGGAGACGGCTCCGTGGTAAACTGCCTGCTGTGCAAGCCTGGGGGCCTGGGTTTGAATCCTCAGCACCCATGTCAGATTTGCTGGGCACAGCAGAACAAAGGTGTAACCCCAGCACTGTCCCCAGAGCTCACTGGCCAGACGCTCTAGCCAATCGGTGAGCTCCAGGTCCCGTGAAAGATCCTGTTTCAGAGAAGGATAGAAAAAGACTGAGGAGGACTCCAGACCTCCACTTCTGGCCTCTCCATGTGCATGTGAACCTGAACACACACACACACACACACACACACACACACACACACACACACACACACACACAATGGGTAGTGCCAAGTGCTGTAAGGCAGGGGAGAGATGGAAGGAGGGACTGGCCAGAGTGGTCAAGGATGGCCTCTGTGATGGGATGATCTTTGGGTGGAGAGGGGAAAGAAGGGAGGGGGGAAGGAGGAATGAGGAAGGGAGGGAGGGGCATTGATGGCTACAGGTCAAGCAACCAGCATGCTCAGAGTCCTTGAGCTGGAAGCAAAGGATAGTGAAGGGGTCAATGGAGCTGAAGCAGTGAACGAGAGTGGGAACAAGGTCCAGACAGACTCTGGGGCTTGCCACACCTGTGGACAAGTGGGACTTGATATTTAACCTGACTTACATGAAAGCCGTGGTAGAGTTTTGAGTCAGGAACATGAAGGTATTGCAGGAGACCCTTGTGGGGGAGGCAGCAAGGACGCCATAGGTAAGAGGAGCCTCTGGCTTTTCTTTCTTTCAACAGGGTCTCACTGTGTAGCCCTGGCAATTCTGGATCTTGGTCTGAAGACCAGGCTGGCCTCAAACTCACAGAGCTCCACCTGCCTCTGCCTCCCGAGTGCTGGGATTAAAGGCGTGCGTCTCTGTGTCCAGCTTTCTGGCTTGTTCTTTGTGAGCTATGGTTCATGAGTGAGAAGCCGCAGTCACTCATCTGCATGCTCCTGCTACATGAAGTAGAGGCTCCAAAACTGTTTGCCATTGTGCGTGCATGCATGTGCGTGTGTGTGTGTGTGTGTGTGTGTGTGTGTGTGTGTGTGTGTGTATATGTGAGAGAGAGAGAGAGAGAGAGAGAGAGAGAGAGAGAGAGAGAGAGAGAGAGCATGCACATGAATGTGTGTGCATGTGTGTGTGCATGCACGTGAGTGTGTATGCCCTCTTTGGGCTTCAGAGGGCAAAACTCCTCTTGGACAATACCGTCTTATCGGCCCACCTGCCATGTCTTGATGGGCTTTCAAAGTTCTGACGAAGTGGCTTCTGGGAGCTGTGAATAGCATTGGGCACCTGCGTCAGCCTCTGGCACCTGTGCTCCCTTCAGGGAGGTGGCAGGAGGGACGGCTTTGGCACCTCCTGGGCTGTCCCCCCAGGGCTCCCCCTGCAGCCACTCAGGAAGGGCTCCAGGAGCTGCCAAGAGTGTTTTGACACAGACTAGCAGATAGGACAGGGACATTTCGTCACCAGTGCCAGCAGCACTTGCTGGCTACAGAACCCGGAAAAAGGGGGAGTTGGGGGAGGCTAAAAATGAATTTCCTGGTTCAAGGATTTGGGAAGTTTGAGGTGATCAGGTTCAGGTACAGTTGTAGTTTGGGGTCAACAATGTCATCGGGACCCTGTGTCTTCCTGCGGAGGTGTGAGGAAGCCCAAGTCCTTGTCCTGCCTCTGTAGCTGGCGTTCCGTGAAGAGCTGGCTGGTCCATTCCCATCACCTCTTCCAGCTTTCCAGGCGAGTGAGGTTGGCCAGCCGGAGACCTCAGAGCATCCATTTGGCTGGCACCCCACTCAGAAAGCCCACTCGTCCTTGTTTATGCTTCTCTGAATTTGCCAAGTCTGTGTTTAAGATGTAATACGAGCTGCAGATTAGACGTCGCGGGAACAAGCCGCTCAGGCGGGGCTCAGCTGAGGCCATCCCCCAGGTCCCCTGAGGTTGATGAAATGACACAGGGATGGCAAGACACTCCTCTTCTTCAGTCATAGAAATGTCCATGCTGCAGCCTGGGGCCTGGCTTCAAACCCCTTTTTCTGAAGCTGAAACTGACAATTCACGAGTCCTTACGAAGTGTGCTCTGCCCTCGGGTAGTGTGTGACCCCCTCCAATGACAGATTACCCTGACAGCCTTGTTTCCACATAGTGACATTGCCGTCTCTGCTGTCCCAAAGCCCGCTGCCCTCTCTTAGGAGTTGAGTTGGAATAGCTGAGTCTTTGGCTGGCTGTGTCCCTGGCCTGGGTTGGACATCATGGGGGTCTCCCCTCCACTCTGTTTTTCTATCAGCCCACAGGAGACGGTGTTCAGCCTGAGGAAGCCAAGCTCCCTGGGCGTCACCCTGTCGCTATTATGTGTTCCTGGGCCATAGGGCCCTGAGAGTTCTGAATGCTGACAGTAGTATCTCTCTCTTTTTCAATAGTTGAGAAGCTCAGAGAATAAATCTGGTTCCTCCTTCTCAGGGACAGACTGTGGGCATTTATAAAAGGGCCAGAGAAAGACCACAGTAAAAACACCAGATGGGGCTGGGTGTTGTGGCACACAACTTTAATCCCAGCATACTCAGAGGCAGAAGCAGGCAGATTTCTGTGAGTTCAAGGCCAGCCTGGTCTACATAGTGAGTTCCATGGCAGCCAGAGCTATGCAGAGAGACCCTGTCTCAAAAACAAAACACAACAAAAATAAAACAGATGGGACCCAGGCATGGATGCTGGTGATTCCAGCATTGGGGAGGTAGAGGCAGGAGGATCAGGAGTTCAAGGTCATCTGCAGCTGCCTAGTGAATTTGAGGCCAGCCTGGGCTACATGACTTGTCTGAAAAAATAATAAAACAAAATAAAAACCAGATCCTTGGAGCCGTGGTAATTTAGAGACCCAGTGATACTCATGCATAGAACGTATTCCCTTCTGATTATCACTGTTGAGTAATTTATGATTAATTAGGATCCATGCTCAGCAAATGGAAACTGCTAGAATTTTACTAAGTGTTTTCCTTCTTTAATCACAAAGCTGTCGTCCTGTGGACTAGGCAGCTGCTCCCCCTCACGGACAAGACAACTGAAGCCCAGAGAGGTTAATAAACACAGACAAGGTCACACAACCAAAGCACAGTGGAGCAAGGTCCGTCTTCCGTCCATTTCAGCTTCAGTAAACCCCCATAAAACTAGCTAGAAAACCAAGTCTACAAAGCAAAGGGGCTAAAAGCAGATGTCTTGATTCAAGTGTTTGGGAAGTTTGGGGTGAGCCGGTTCAGGTACAGCTGTATCCGGGGTTTCCAGAACTGTCATCCGAATCTTGTGCTTCCATCTCTGTGTGTTGCTGTTGAGGTGTTTGTTGGTTCTTCCAGGAGGCATCCCCAGGGGCCCTGTCTGCCCACAACATTGACATCACAGCGGGAAAGGGAACTTCCTTGCCTTTCTTTGATTCTGGTCCAGCCTGGGTCCCATGATGCTTTTGGGCCCTCCACAGTGGGGAAGGTTGCTGTGATTGGTCAAGCCTGCAGGGGCAGAGCAGAGGAGCGTGGGTAGGAAATGGTAGGCGGGGAGCCAGACACAGGGCTGGAACCACAGCTGCCCACAGCCAGAAGGGAGCTTGGTCCCTGGGTAGAGGAACATCCTGCCTACGCCTGCTTCATCCGGACAGCAGGACTCTGGAGGTCAGGGCAGCCCAGCTCTCGTGAGGCCGACTGACGTCCACTTCCTTTGGGTGAGCACGGTGATGGGAGGGAAAGGTCTCTGCTCCGCCTTCAGAAGATGCAAACCCCATCACACACCCCAGCCAGACGGCACAACACACATGAACACCCTAATAGTACCAATTCCTCCCAGTGCTCCAGGCCCTGCCTAGACAGTGCACAGTTAGGCCCGGGATCCCTAATGGAATTTTCCCAAGGGCCTGCCCTGAGAAAATCCCTCCCAAGGTCCTGGGGAAGACACTTCATCCAGCTCGGTGTGTGTGTGTGTGTGTGGGCTGTTATCTGAGGGAAAAGAATCTATGTACACCATGCTCTTTCCTCCATTACTTTATTTCTCTAAGACAAAATTCTATCTATACAACTTCAGCTCCATCCTCACATATAGCTCTTCTCTGTACCTACTGGGCCTGCCTGCCATAGTCCTAACTAAGCTCCTGTGCTTTCGTCCTCATCTTCATCCTCTGTTCCTTCATCCTCCATCTTTCCTTCCTTGCTCCTTACCCCTGGCTCTGAGAAACTCTGCTCCTTCTCTTCTCCCCGGCCACGGCCACGGCCACGCAGCTCTGCCTGGATCAGGAGTTCCACTCTAGTCTTTACTACACCTGGTTCTGCAAAAAGCCCTATTGTCCTGAGTCAATAGCTTTGCATTGTACTAGGCCTGAAGGAAGGAGATGGTCTGAGCTTCATCTGCACAAGAAACAAGGCTATGCATCTACAGCCTGCCTGTCTCCTAGGCTCTGCAGGGGTGTTAGTTGCCTAGTGGATCAGCAGCAGGTCTGAGAAGCGTAACTGTTTGCCATATGGCCTAGCAGTATATGGGCACACAAGAATTTCATAGCAGAAGGCAGCTGATATATGTTAAAAACTGAACAACACCAAATAGTCCTTGATAAATGGCTTCCTCTAGAAACATTCCTTGACTTTTCTAGGTATAGCTTTAATGTACAGCTGAATCTCTATAATACGGTCTTGCGGCCTGTTGCAGATCCCCACGTCCTGGTCCATTGTTAAGTTTAAAATACAGCTCCTGGACTGAAGAGAGGGCTCACTGCTGGCCTGAGTGTGAATTCCCAGAACCCGTGTGAATGCCTCAGGGGCTGTAATCCCAGCGCACCTGCAGGAGGTGGGAGGTGGAGACAGGCAGATCTTCAAACTTGCAGCACAGCTGACCTGCCCAAGAAACAGGAAAAACAGCCAGGGGATTGTCCCAGTGAAAGGTGAGAGCTGACAACTGAGGTTGTCCTCTGACCCCAACACGTGCACAGTGGTGCACAGACACACACGCACACAAATGAGCTTGTGCAAACATCACACACACACACACACACACACGGAAATAAGACACAATTCTTCCTAGCTCCTTTGCAAATGATGAACAGATCCATAGAGCTAGTGCGACCTTACGGGACCACGGGCATACAGAGCGTTTCTAGAAACTTCTATCACATTCTAGTTATCACACCAAGTGCTCGGCATATATTCACACGTGTGAATATATCTCCGCCATCTGAGGGGCCGGCCTGTGCATTATCCCGTTTTGAAGAGGTTTGGATGGAGGCACCTTAAGTGAAGTGACTTGGCCAAGGTCCCCCAGCAGGTGACATTGGGATCTAAAGCCCCTCCCTTAAAAACAACATTCCAACCGCTTTTCCTTTTAGGGTCAGGGAGGGTAAAGTCGGTTTCTGCTTTATCTGAGTGTTTTAAGCAACCTTTCCCCCCCCACCCCGCCCCCCGAAACTTGTATTTTTTTTTCACACCCAAGTTTAGGCTTTCTTTGGGAGAGGGAGCCTTGTTTGGAATCTGTATGTCTTGCTCATCTCCAAGGCTGTGCATCTGGAGATGGGGTGTTGCCAGGGACCTCGGCCATATGTGGTGGGTAGCACACCTAGGGGAAGGCAGGCCGCTCTCGCGGTGTGGGCGGGATGTGAGGCACGAGCAAGGGAGCGAGCGTGGCTCATTTCTCTGGGCATGGAGGAGGCTGGGGCTGCTCCTCCCAACATCCTCGTCCCGTGGGAAGGGTGGGTTCCAGGGGACCTAGGGCACTGGTACAGGAGGTAATGGGGGCTGCTTGGTAGAAACCTCATCCCCTGCCTAGAACACCTTTCTCCGAGGTTGTGGGGGGAATTGGCCAGTCCTCGAGTCCGCAGTCAGGGAACCGTGCCCAGTGCCTATTTATATCGAGCGGGTAAACCATTAACTGTGGCTCAGGAAACTGAGCCACAGACCTCCATCCTGCAGTCCCAACACCTATTTAGAGCGGGTGGGTTGGGAGTGGGCAGGGGAAGGATTGCCCAACACTCCGCAGCCTCTGGAGTCCACTGCTCTCTAGCTGGCATCCCTCCATACTCCCCAGCCTGGCTTCCCTTACCTGTGCATGAGGAGGGACAGGAAAGACTGGAGGAGAGGGTGACAGGTCTGACCTGGAGTCCCATCCCCCAAATACCCTCATCCCACCATGTGCAGACCCACCCCACAATCATGCTTCTCCAGGGCAGGGTGCTGCACACCCACACTAAGGAATCCTCAAAGACCTGTCATGGTCTCCTTGGAGGCCTGTGGCTCACACTGAGGGTCCTCTTGTTGGCACAGGACCTTCTGCCACTTGGACAAGTGTGTGCAACAAAATTCCATCACTGCCCTGCACACCCTTTGAGTCCCCAGTCCCCCTCTCCTTTAGCCCTGGCAACCTGCCATCTCTTTGCCTCCCCGGTGTGTGCACCTGTTCCAGAATGTCGTCGTCGTTGGCATCCTGCAGGGCACAGCCTCTGAGCGCGGCCTTCTTCAGCCTGGTTAATTGGCAAATGAAGGTGCCTGTTCCTCTGCCAGCACGGTTCTCCCAGGGAGCCAGTACGTACCAGGAGGGCTGGGAGAAGCAGCCTGTAGAAACTGAGTCAAGGCTAGGGAGCCAGGAATTGCCCATGACCCTGATCCAGATGTTCAGTTGCAGGAGGTCAAGTGAGCAGCTGCCTGGCTGCCCTGCAGCTGGGGTCCCCACCTGAGACGGCCTCACCCTCCCTAGCCTTGATTCAAGTCCTGATCTCCGCAGGCTCAGGCTCACTGGGAACACGGGAAGAACGGTGACACCCACGGGCTCCATTACTTACCCACCCTAGGCTTTTGCGGCCCCAAGCAGGTGCCAACAGGAGCTGGAGGGGACTTCACGGGGCCCAGTGGAGTTTGCAGATCTCAGAGGAGTGGTAGCTGTGGGGACTTCTACTCAAGCCTGTGTGCTGGGTGCCTCCAACCGGGAGCAGGGGGAAGGGCGGGGTTCCCACGGGCCAAGTCCAGCATGTGGTGTCCACCCTCAAGGCAAGACGTTTGTTTTAATACTTTTAAAGGTTTGTAAACACCAAATTAAAAGTGACCACGTGACCTAGACTTTGGCCTGCAACTAGTCTCCCAGGTTTATCAAATAAAAAAAATCAGAATGCACGCTGGGTGGTGGTGGTGGCGGCGGCGCACACCTTTAATTCTAGCACTTGGGAGGCAGAGCCAGGCGGATCTCTGTGAGTTCGAGGCCAGCCTGGTCTACAGATCGAGCTCCAGGACAGGCACCAAAACTACACAGAGAAACCTTGTCTCGAAAAACAAAACAACAACAACAAAATAAAATATTCAGAATGCCCAGTCGAACCTGAACTTCAGAGAAGCAGACAAAAGAGAGCCATGCAATACTTCGTACAATATCTGAGACGTGCTTTCACATAACGTGATGCCCCTGCATCTGATATCTGGATGGATGGGGCCATTGTCCCAATACCCAGAAAGTCTTTTTTTTTCCCTATGGAAAAACCTTTGCTGACCTTGGCCTTTGACGTACAAAGCCCATCAGGAAGGACAGGAGCTGGGGACAGTTCTGGGAACAGAGCTACCAAAGCAGTAGCGACTGGCATTAGTGGTGGTAACAGCCTCAGAGTGGTCACCGTCATGTATGAGCACCGGCTGTGTGCCCATGGGCTCAAGGTCACCAACAGTCATCCAACACACTCAGAGTGTGTGAGTCAGAGCACGGTGGGGTATACCAAGGACAGAGCATTCTGGGAGGGAGGAGACAACATTATGGGCTAGGTTTTAGCAAGGGGGTTGGAGGATCCTTGCAAGGAGCCATGTGAGTGGAGCCCTGAATGAGGGGATCAGGGCAGAGCTCTCTGGTGCTTCCACCTTCACCATGGGAAACCCAGGCTGGGTGGGGTCACCCTATGAATGACAGGGTTTGACCTGGGCCTAGTGGCTCCCAAGGGCTCCTTCCTGCTCTATCCCTGACCCTAAAAGGCCTCTGTTGATTGGTGCAGCTCCGTGCAGGGTCCTGGGGGAGGCATTCTTCCTGCAGATTCTGGAATTCTTAGCCTAGCTCTGGGAACCGGGTTAACGGGTCCCTCCAGGTCAAAGGCTTCAACATAACCCGGGACACCGGGCAGGAGACAGCAACGTGGTAGTCAATTTGGAACCTGGCAGAGCTCCGGGTGGACTGTGGGAGGGCGTGGACATGTCGTGGGCATTAGTCAGGGCAACAGTAGGCCCGAGAACACCCCTCCAGCTTGGGAGACCTGCCTGGCTTCCCAGCCCGCCCTGACTCTCTCTGGAGATCTGTTCTCCTGTGCTGTTTAAATATTTACAGGTGGAAGGAGGGAGGGAGGGAGGAAGGGCAGGGCTGGTGTCTGAATGGAGGCAGGTGTGGAGGCCTACGTGGAGGGGCAGGGCTGTCACTGCCCCAGGACCAGCTGTGTCCCTGGGCAGCCCTGACTGGAAACTCACTGGCCGTTCACAGAAGGCCCGTGAGCGCCCCCTGTGGAGAGCCTGGTCCTTCTCACAGTCCCTTGCAGATCTTAGCTGGCTTGAGGCTTCAGATGTGTTTGCTTCCCAGAGAGCGAGACCCAGCTGGGGCAGCTCTACATCCTGGCTGGCTGGTTCGTTTTGAGGTAGGGTCTCTGATCTTCCTGCCCCTTTTCCTGGGTGACTGAATTTCAGGACTGTGTCACCATGCCTAGTTCAGGGCGGGCTATTAGACCCTTTGCCTGCCTGCCTTCCTTCCTTCCTTCCTTCCTTCCTTCCTTCCTTCCTTCCTTCCTTCTCTCTCTTCCTTCCTTTCTTTCTTTCTTTCTTTCTTCTTTCTTTCTTTCTTTCTTTCTTTCTTTCTTTCTTTCTTTCTTTCTTTCTTCACACTGGTTCTTAAAGGGCTAAGCAGGTTTCTGTACACATTTAGAGTAAAGACAATGATGCCTGAATGAGCATCGAGGAAGGCGTTGTCCACAAGCAGCGAGGCCATAGTACATGCTCAGTAAAACCTCTCTCTTCCTTAAAACTGAAATGTGATCAGTGGCTTATTGTGAGACAAGGACCCTGGGTTGGACTTCTCAGACTTGGGTGACTTATCTAAAATAGAAAAGAAAAAAAAAACAGGGCTGGAGAGGTTAAGAGCACTGACTGCTCTTCCAGAGGTCCTGAGTTCAATTCCCAGCAACCACATGGTGGCTCACAACCATCCATAATGAGATCTGGTGCCCTCTTCTGGCCTGCAGTCATACATGCTGTATACATAATAAATAAATCTTAAAAAAAAAATCCAATTTTCGGAGAACTAATGGTAATAGAAGGAATTATTGTTGGAGTGTATGAGAGAAAATACATTTGCCAGGGTGGGGCATGGTGGACAAATCTCTGAGTTCAAGGCCAGTCTGGTCTACAGAGTGAGTTCCAGGACAGCCAGGGCTACACGGAGAACCCCTGTCTCAAAAAAAATATAAATAAATAGATAGATAGATAGATAGATAGATAGAGAGAGAGAGAGAGAGAGAGAGAGAGAGAGAGAGAGAGAGAGAGAAATAAAAAAAATGCCTGAGTTTCCCCACCATAAAGGAAACTGAACCTCACTAGGGTGGTTGTACTTGCACACACAGTCTTTGGAGCATGCTCAGGTGTGTGTGTGTGTGTGTGTGTGTGTGTGTGTGTGTGTGTGTGTGTGTGATGAGTCATGACCCCAATCATCGTAAATTGCTTCGCTGTGTGGCTGGGGATGTAGCTCGGTTGGTAGAGTTGGTGAGCTGGAGGCCCTGATTCCATCCATAACACCACGTACAACTAGGAGTGGGGATTCAGGCCTATAATCCTAGAATTTGGGAGGTGGAAGCAGGGGAATTTGGAGTTCAAGACCACCCTCAGCATCTTAGAAAGTTTGAGGCCAGCCCGGGCTACATGAGACTCTTCCTCAAAAATAAGTGCCTACTGTGTGCTGTGGTGCCCCGATGGCCCTTTCATCCATGTCCCCATGGCAGCAGTGAGGAGTCCCACTTCACAGAAGGCCACCCTGAGGTGACAGCAGATTGGACCCGACTGAGAGGGACCAGCAAGCTCACACAAGGTCTGTGTGGCTCCGGGGTGGCATCCCCATCACCCTGTGTACTCTAGACCAAAGCTTAGAAAACCCCACAGCCCCTAAGGATTGGGATGTCACCCCAGCCAGGCCCACCGCCCCCAACAATCCTGGGCTTCATGAGCCTAAATATTTTTGGGTTTTACAGTCCAAGCCACTCCTGAGAGCCCTGCCAGGGTAAGAAGGCTTTGGCCCCCAACCCTCCTCCTCAGACGTCTCTGGCCCTGGTCTGTCCAGAGGGCCCCTCTCCCCTAGAGGAGGCACAGCCTTGTGCCTCCTCCACAGGCTTTGGTGGGAGGGAGACGTCCCCCTGCTGCTCTCCACCAGCCTTTTTAATTTCCTTTGCTGGCCTCGGGCTGAGCCTGCCATTAACTTCTGTGAAGTCATTTATTTAGCTAGGCATGGGGGCCAGCACAGGTGGGAGGTTCTCAGTTGCGTCCACCCCCTGCTGCTACGTCCCCTCTGCCATCCCTCACCCCACCCCACGCGACAGCCCCGGGCTCTGTGCTGTGTGACCTGAAGAAAGGGATTCAGCTCTCTGAGTTTCCCTTCGTGGCCATCAACAGATGGCTTTGGACTTGAGACGGTGCATATGTGTACAGTCCGGTCAGGGTGCCGACAGGAAACAGATGGTTCCCCCAAACTGCTCTCAGGAAAACAAGTTTAATAAAGAGGTTGTCGACTGGAGGGTAGGATGCCGCGATGTGTCAGGAAGGTGAGTGACAGCGGGGACCAGGAACCAGCACCGCCCTTCGTGATGGCCTGGATGGGGAGCAGGAGAGGGCTAAGGGCGCAACCGTGCAGGGATGGACTTGGACAAGGCTCCTTCCTTCCTGGGGGAGCTTGGACGCTGCCTTCTCTCAGAGCCCCTGCGCCTCTTCCCTCTGGAAAAAGGGTGTGGAAACCCATCCCTCACGGTCTCCCCTTCCTTTCTGATATTCCAGTGCAGTTTGAGCGTGGGTGAGAACTGCCCCGGGCTGGTGAACATTTCTAACCTGCGTCATGTGAAGTGAATCTGAGGGAGGGGCCAAGAGTTGAGCTGAGCGTCTGTGGTTCCCAGGGCCTCTTACCTGGCCCAGATCTTTGTCCCCAAAGACCCCAGGATGGCCCCATCTGGCCCCATCCCCACAGCTCCATCTCTCCATGCCTTGCACTCAGATCTGACTGATGAGGCAGAGAGGTTCTTCCCACCTGGCAGTTATTTCAGGGCGGTCTTTTGGTCCCTGTCGTTTCCCATGATGCTCTAGTCTATGCTATGCTGAGCAGTGCAGCTCAGCAGTTCTGGATGGATGTGAGTTCAGCACCAAGGAAGAGGCGTGAGCAGAGGTGGATGGCAGGAAGCGGTCCCTCTGTGGATGTCTTGGGGAAGCTGGGAAGGCCCAAGTGGGACAATGGTGCCAGATCTTATGCCCCACAGACAACAGCACTGGGCTACCCTGGAGAGGAGTGGGGCCTGGAAAGAGGAGGCTGCTCAGTGGCTGAGTGGCTCATTGGTTCGGGCAAAGGTACAGAGAAGGACATGGATCCTGATGCTGCTGAGGGCGGTGCTTTCATTTGCTTGAGCTACGGTAACAAAATGCCACAGACAGATTGACTTACAAAGCAGAAATGTGCTGTCTGGAAGTTCTGGAGGCTGTGAAGGAAGGACAGAGTCCAGGCCTCTCTTCTTGGCTTCTAGATGCTGTCTTCTCTCCGAACCATCCATCCTCTGTCCCTATTTCCCTCTTCATATGTGGCCGCTGCTCATATTAGATTGGAGGCCACCTCAATGACCTAATTGTAAAGATTTTCTTTTCAAGTACCATATTCTGTGTTAGTAGTGGGCAATGTTTTAAAATAACCAGGCTGGGAGAAAGGGGACACAACCCAGCACAAAGCCAGCTGGGGAGGTGACCTGTCCCAGCAAGAGAGTTTTGGAGTGCCAGAGAAATATCGGGGGAAGGGGCGGAAGGAGATGAGCATTCTAGAAAACGGAGTGGGGCAGGTCTGAGGGCGCCCACTGCAGAACTTACCAAGGCAGGATCTTTGCCTGCCCCCCTTCCTCCACCCCAGCCCCGAGAGAAAGCTGGGAACCTGCCACACGTCCTGAGGAGGCTCATGGCTTCCTTCGGGGACACAGAGCAGATGGGGCCTGGTGTCTCCGCACACAGGCAGGCAGCAGAGCTACTGCATCAGAGCAGCCCTGGGCATGGGGGGGGCGGGGACGGGGAGGTGGGGGAGCGAGGCAGATGGCCGCCTCCGAAAAGCAGGAGGACATTGGCAGCAGAACCCGCTCAAGACACAGCAGCCACTGCTGAGGCCTGGAGCCCCACACTGGGGAGTGTCAGCCAGTTAGCAGAGTCCCTCAGCTGTCCCAGGCTAGATCAGCTGGACAGGACTCAGAGGACATCAGCCTGGTAGAACCACACTCAACGCAGGGTCAGCAAGCTACTGCCCAGCCGCCAAACCCAGCCCTCTGCTGGCTTTCATATCTTTTTTTTTTTTTTTTTTTTTTTTTTTTTTTTTTTAAGATTTATTTATTACATATACAGCATATATGACTGAAGGCCAGAAGAGGGCACCAGATCTCATTACAGATGGTTGTGAGCCACCATGTGGTTGCTGGGAATTGAACTCAGGACCTTTGGAAGAGCAGTCAGTGCTCTTAACCTCTGAGCCATCTCTCCAGCCCCGGCTTTCATATCTTATTCATTTACTTTTCTTACATTATTTATCGTGTTTATGCACGCAGAGGTCAGAGGACAACTCGTGAAAGTCCATCCTCTCCTTCCACCGTGTGGGACCCCTGGGATCGAACTCAGATGGCCAGGCTTGGCAGCAAGCACCTTTCCCCACTCGGCCATCTCGCTGGCCCAATATTTCATTTTATCTCTGCTCCAGTCTTTATTATTTCCTTCCCTCTGTTGCCTTGGGTTTATTTCTTCCTGTTTGCTGATTCCTAAGGAGTGAAGGTAAGATGCAGTTCCAACATCGCGGTTTCCCGCTACACTTTCCCTCAGTGCTATTCTCCCGTGCGCGTCTAGTAGGCCTCACATCCAGTGGGCCTCACATCTAGTAGGTCTCATGACTAGTAGGCCTCACATCTCATGGGCCTCAGCACATCCCGTTTGTTCGAATTTTTCTCGAGATGTCTTCTAATGTCTCCTGGGACTTCTTTGGCAGACGGGCTGTTTCACGTCTGCACATTTGTGGGCTGCCCTGTCTGCCCCTCTGCTTTTGACTTCCCGTTTCCTTCCACAGTGCTCATGAGAGGTTTGGCTGGAGGCGTATACTCAGTGGGAGAGTGCTTGCCTAGCCTGTGGGGAGGCCCTGGGTTCAAATTGCAATGTCACATCTGTGAAGCAGGGTGATTCCATGGGCCTTGCCGAGGGGTTCAGGCTGAGAACGGCTCCTGGGGAAGCCCGGCTGCCGGAGCTGGTCATAGGGCCGGTCATCGTTCACAGGGCCGGCGCTGACCCCGGTGGATGGGCTGTGGCTGCCACGCTGTCCCTGAGCACTTAGGGATGTGTGGCAATGCTCTGTCCTGTGTGCAGCTCCAGGAAGCAGGTTACAGGAAGAGGCAGGGCTGCAGAGACTGCGGGCACCTCAGGCTGGTGTGTGATGAGCGGAAAGAAAACAGAATGGAGACTCACTGGGTTGGGGGCGTCCAGGACTTGGCTTCTCTTGTGTGTGTGTGTGTGTGTGTGTGTGTGTGTGTGTGTGTGTGTGTGTGTATGTGTGTGTGTGTATTATATTATATTAGAGGCCCTGTGATGGATTTCTAGGATAGGCCTTTGAATCACCTTTTGACCTCACACTCAAGGTGGGGTACAAGTCTAGGGAAGTCTGAGGGCAGCGTTCAAGCCCCAGAGGTCACTACTGTTCCTGAGGCCAGCTGTTCATTCCCGAAATGACCTTGCATGTGTCCTGGAGTCACTCAACAGTGCATGGCAGGGATCGAGTGCAGTGAGGACAGGCCACAGCCTGTGATGGGGACCCAAACTGGGATTCCATCTTCATCTGCTCCCTCCCTCCCTGACCTGTAGACTCTCCGGAGCCTCTATTTCCCAAAGCTCACTCAACAATCTGCTGGATCCCGTGCAGGGATTTGAACCCAGGTTTCCAGGATCCCATAATTGACTGTCCCCATGCCACACCCCCCCCCAATTCCTTTATCTTCGAACTCACTCACCATGCAGCCAAGGGACCTTTATTGAGCACCTAATATACAATGTGGGTAAGGAAAAGGGCGAGGCAGAGGGACTTGTATTCTGGAGAGGAGATGTAGCTATGACACTATAGGAATCAGAGCAGGAACGGTGGTGAGTCCTTTGAAGAATCCATGTTGGAGGTGGGACAAGAACAGTTGGGGGAACTGTGGGCAGGGGAGGCCATTCTGTGTGATGAAGAAGTGATAAACCTCCCTGCCAATGAAGTGAAATGAGCAGCGTGTAGCTGTCAGTCACAGATCTGCCTGAGACCAAGAGGCCGTGGAAGGAAAAGGGGTGGGGGGCTACCCACACACCCCAGACAGCCTGCGGACACTCTAGGGGTACAGCACGGGCCCTGGGGTGCAGCACCCCATCCGATCAGTCTCTCCCACCCCGTGTGTCCTGCAGGTGAAGCAGATCATGGAGGAGGCCGTTACCCGAAAGTTTGTCCACGAGGACAGCAGCCACATCATCTCCTTCTGTGGTGAGTGGTGGCCTCCGTGGCGGAGGCAGTGGGGAGCAGCTTCCTGGCTGGGCTGCGGCGGCGGCGGGGGAGACTCACCTGTGAGCCAGCTCTTGCCTGCGTCATGTTGAGCTTTGTGACTCTGAAGTTATTTTGGGATCCCAAAGACACTCTGCAGGAGGAAGTGGATTTGGAAATGCAGAATTGTGGGAGAAAGGGTAGAGGACGCCTCCTGTGTCCCTGTGGCGGGGCCCAGTGGGGCTTGCTCTGCACTGACTCATCCCCTTAGAGGCACAAGGGATGGCCTCAGTCATCTCTGCCTCTGCCCTGCAGTGTGGCTGGGTCAAGGATGGAGCAAATGGGGACTGTTTCAAAGGGGTGATGCGGGCTGGGGATGCAGCTCAGTTGGTAGAGTACTTGGCCCAAATGCACAAAGCCCTGGGTACCATCCCCAGCAACACATAATGCCAGCATAGTGGCACACACCTCTCACCCCAGCACTCCAGTGGTAGACGAAGGAGGATCAGAAGTTTAAGGGCATCCTCAGCTACATATTGGTTCTGGGCCAGCCTGGGCTACAGAAGACCCTGTAATAAATAATCGGGTGTTGGGGTAAGCAGCCACGGAGGTGTCTTGAGACCCACATTTTAGCAGACTGAGCCTATAAGGCTCGGGGTCTAAAGTGTGACTCGGACCCCTCTGTAAGCTATCCCCCACGCAGGAGGAGCCAGGTTCCAGCTCATGGTGGGGTGGCTGTTTGGAAGCAAGAACTCCTGTCTTTCTCCTTGGAACGTTAGTAAGTGGGATGTCTCACTGGAAGCACACAGTGGGATTCCCTCCTATGATCGTGGCCTTGTGAAGATACCTGAGCAAAGATAAGTAGCCAGCCTGTCCACTTCCATCTGTATGGCTTGGGGGGACACCACCCGTGGGACTGACTACATGTGGTGCACGCTGGCATCCAGAACCTTACCACTTTGTAGCAGGCAGAAGACCTGAGTTCACATCCCACCTCTGCCACTTCCTGTTGAATGCATGTCCTGGTTTGCTTTATATTGCTGTGATAAACACCAGGATCCAAAGCAACTTGGGGAGGGTGTATTTCAGCTTACACTTCTAGGTTATAATCCATCACAGAGGGAAGTCAGGACAGGAACCTGGAGGCAGGAGCTGGTGCAGAGGCCATGGAGGGGTGCTGCTTACTGGCTTGCTCCTTATGGCTTGTTCAACCTGTTTTCTTATAGACCACCAGCCCAGGTAGAACCAACTCATAGTAGGCTGGGCCCTCCTACACCTATAGTTAATCAAGAAAATACTCTATGGATTTCCCTATAGGGCAATCTGATGGAGGCATTTTCTCAATTGAGCTTATTCTTCCAAGAGGACTCTAGCCTGTGTCAAGTTGACAACCATCAACCCAAAGAGTGACTTTGAGCAAGATCTCCTATTTATTTATCTTCCTTTGAGTGTGTGTGTGGTGTACGCACATGTTCACATGTGTTCATGTGTGTGAGCCAGAGATCAACACGGGGGTGTCATCCTTAGCTGCTCTCCACCCAATGACTTTTGAGACAGGGTCTCTGGCTGAGCCCAAACTTCATCGTTTTGGATCAACTGTCAGGCTAGCAAGGACCTCATGTGGAAAGTAGAGCGTGTCGATTTAAACATATGCACACACTTGTATATGGGTAGATTGGAAAACTTTATTTACATAAAAGTATTTTGTAGTTTATATGCTTATGACAGCTTTTAATTTTTTTTATTCTGGATGTTTCTATCTGAGGATAAAATGACACGTTAAGACTTGAGACCCAGCTGTCAGTTAAGCTGCAGAGGAAGAGAAATGCAGTTAAAGAATCACGTGGCCAGCCAGGCAGCGGTGAGAGGGTCCAAAAGTTCAAGGCCAGTCTGGGCAACTTAGACCCTGTGTCTTGCTTTTCTTTTGATGTGATAAAATACCGTGACCAAGGCAACTCAGAGAAGAAATCGCTTATCAGGGACTTAACAGTTCAGAGGGTGAGTCCGTAACCGTCGTGGTGGGGAGCATGGCAGCGGGCAGGCACGGCTCTGGAGCAGCAGCTGAGAGCTCACATCTGTCTGATCCACAAACACTAGGTAGAGAGAGAGAGCTGACAGGGAATGTCGTGGGCTTTTGAAACCTCGAAGCTTGCCCGGAATGGCACACCTCCTCCCACAAGGCCACACCTCCCAATCCTTCCCAAATTGTTCCACCAACTGGGGACCAAATATTCAAACACATGAGCCTATAAGGGCCACTCTTACTCAAACCACCCGCTCTGTCTCAAAACAGAGTTGAAAAGGGCTGGAGCTGCAGCCCTCTGGTAGGGCACTTGCCTGGCATGCAGCAGGCCCTGGCTCCATCCCCAGTCCCTTGCACCCAGTCCTAGCACTCAGGAGACAGGGACAGAAGCAGCGGATCACTGTGAGATTAAGCACCAGCCTGGTCTACATAAAGAGTTTCCAGCTAGCTATAGCTACATAGAGAGACCTTGACTTCAAAATAATAAGAAGAATTATCTATCAGACCCAAGTGTTTTTGGGGGGTGTGGGAGAAATTGAAAGGCATTAAATACGGTATAAAGGACTCTAGGAGTATTTTTAACTTCTCTATTTCTCGGGGGCCATTGTCAGAAAGATCTGAGCAGGCACACGCAAAACCTGGGAGCTGATCAGCCAATCTGAGAGGACCACATGGGTCAGCTAAAAGCCAGATTTTACGGAAGCCCCAGGGAGCCCTGCCCAGAATGCCCCTCTGCATGGGCAGATCGTGTGCTGTCAGGCATTCCTTCCAGATGAAGTAAGTGCCTGCGACGTGAAATGAAGGAGTCCGGTGACGAAAACAAGCACCACCTTAGCCAAGCGCCCGGTGTCTCTGCGTATGCTCACGCTTTGCCGAGCGCCAGCTGCCTCACTGGTTCAGGGTGTGCTCACCAGAGTTCTCACTGCACGCTTTTGTTACAAGTCCAGGGCAAGGTCAGTCCTAACAGTTGTTCACCAGCCGGCAGGCCCTTAATAAGGGGGCGGTCTTACTGTATACTCACTTTCCAGTGAGCATTGAGTGTGCATCTAATTCATACCAGTGGGAAATAGAAAGAGGGTTGAAGGTTCCCAGAAACGCCAGGAGTAGGTCAGGGGTCACTGGAATGGTCTGCACAGAGCCATGTCCCAGAAGAGTTCACCTAAGTCCAGAGCGGGGAAGCCATTGGCCTGAGCTCCCACAGCAAGTTAACAGTAGAGCCCAGAGTACAGTCCAGGTGTCCTGTCCTGAAGGAGAGCCAGGCAGAGCGCCCAGGAGAAACGGAAACGGGAAGCCAATGCCAGCACTGCTCCTTTTCAGATGCCTTTGTGCAAGCGTGAGTGACGTGCACACACTTTGACCTCAGGCTTGGGTTCGAATCCTGTCCCCGTACTTTGTCCTTGATTGGGTTTGCCTCTCTCAGCCAGTGTCTGCACTTGAAAAGTAGAAGCAGTTTTCTACTTGGCCGTGAGAGATATTCAACAAGTTGTATGAGTTAACTATGATGTGGTCACAGTGACGACAGTGGTGGGAATGAGGGTGTTGATGGTGGTGATGGTGATGATGGTGATGATGGTGATGGTGGTGATGGTGGTGATGGTGGTGGTGATGATGGTGGTGATGGTAGTGGTGATGATGGTGATGATGGTGGTGATGGTGGTGATGGTGGTGGTGATGGTGGTGGTGATGGTGGTGATGGTGGTGATGGTGATGATGGTGGTGGTGATGATGATGGTGATGGATGATGGTGGTGGATGATGATGATGATGGGGAGGATGGTGGTGATGGTGATGGTGGTGATGATGGTGAGGATGGTGATGATGGTGATGGTGGTGATGGTGGTGGTGATGGTGATGATGGTGGTGATGGTGGTGATGATGGTGATGATGGTGGTGATGGTGGTCATGGTGGTCATGGTGGTGATGGATGGTGATGGTGGTGATGATGGTGAGGATGGTGATGATGGTGGTGATGGTGGTGAGGATGACGACAATAATGACAATGGCCGCAGCTGATAAACATGATGATGGTGAGGATGACTATGATGTCAATGACGGTGATGTGTTTCTTTAACTCAGGTGAGGTTCATTGATTGTGACGGACCAGCCCCCGCTTTTACACCCAGGGTACTCTTGAGTAGGGAGAAGTGAGAAATATTACTTAGAAAAGGATACCTAGATGACAAGAGGAAAGACAGAGACACAGGATAGCCTTGGGGGGGGCCTGGGTCAAAACCCACCAGCCCAGAACTTTATTCAAAAGCCTTTTTTATAACATACAACAATGCCAAAAGGCGAGGCAAAAGACCTCCCCTTTTGCTAGATACGACCAAGTCTAGACCCTTCCAAACACCTGGTACCCAGGCCCACGGTCCAGTCATCCTCTTATGCAGCCCTGCTGGGTACAGCCACTAGGAAACCTCAGTGGGCTCCAACAACTGGTGCCTCTCTTCTCGGCAGCAATGGCAGCTAGACTCATACAGAGCTCTCCGTGTGGGCTCTAAGAATGTCCTGTGCACTGTGTCACACGTCCCGGCAGCATCCTGATAGACCACTGCCCCTCACACCCTCCCTTTAAGGGGAGGCAAAGGCAGAAAGAGAGGAAGTCATTCCCCACAGTCACACAGCAGGCTGCTGGCTGACAGAGGATGTGAGCAGAGATGGCTGGCCGACCTTGGCCCAAGCGTGTGTCAACCACGAACCTCTCTTGACTTCTTCGGTGCGCCTGACAAGTGGGCAGGGATGCATTTTCTCTGCGGTGTTAAGTCGCTCATGGTGCTGGGGAGTGTGGACCAGAGACAAGACAGAGCTCCTGACCACGGTGTCCCCTACAGCTGCAGTGGAGGCCTGTGTGCTGCACGGGCTGAGGCGGAGGGCTGCCGGCTTCCTGCGGAGCAACAAGATCGCGGCGCTCTTCATGAAGGTGGGCAAAGGCTTCCCTCCAGCCGAGGAGCTGAGCCGCAAGGTGCAGGATCTGGAGCAACTCATCGAGAGCGCGTGAGTGTGGCGTGGGGGGGCGTCCGCGGGGACAGCCCTGGAGGGCAGTACACATTGCCCCTCAGCTTGGTGAGAGCCCACACCTCCTGTCTGTCTGTCTGTATGTCGGTCTCGGGGTCTTTCTCTCTCTCTCTCTCTCTGCTTTTTTTTTCTGATCCTCAGACCCACCAGTCTTTCCCACCCCAGGGCCTTGGCACATGCTCAACCTCTTTAGTCTGAGCTGAGCTGATCCTGTGACCGGTTGTTGTCATCAGTTCCCCCCAGCTCTGGAAACCCCACCCACTTTCATCTTCTCTGTCCCATCACCCTGTTTATTCCGCTCACGATTGTCTTTCTGTCTGTAATTACTCACTGTTCACTGTTGTCTAGTGACCTGAGGATACGAGAACAGGCCACCACATCTACCTACATCCCCAGCCCCTAGGCTGTGTCTAGCTCCTGGCCCATCCCACAAGATGACTGTTGAGAGATTCAGTGCCAACTGGGAACCATGCCCTCTTTGTGTGTGTGTGTGTGTGTGTGTGTGTGTGTGTGTGTGTGTGTGTGTGTGTGATGTGTAGGACCATGGACATGTTCTCATGAATGTGGGCATGTGTGTGGGTCCATGGGTGGAGACCAGAGGATGACATAAATGTCCTCTCTAACCACTCTCCACCTTGTCCACTGAGGCAAGGTCTCACACTTGAACTCAGAGCCAGATCTGCTGGACCGTGGAGCAGTGGGATGGTGGTGGGGTGAGGCCATGGGACCCTCAGGGCCATAGCACACAGCTACCTTCCCAAGGGCAGCAGGGTGTCTTTGAAGGAACCGTAGATCTAAGCCTCCGTGGCCAGCATTCCTTTCTAGGAGGGGGCGGGAGGGGGAAGAGAGGGAAGGAGAGGAGGAGACCGCAGGAGAGCAGGGAGGACAGAGAGGTTGGCATCTGATGGCAGAGCTGGCAGTGTTCCGCTCAACCTTGGCCACTCTCTGCCTGATGTTTTCACTCTCCTCACCCCTACCCTCACCCACCACCTCCACCTTCCTTCACCCCACCATCACCTCTACCCCCACCCTCCATCTCTACCCTCACCCTCCCACCCTTACCCTAACCCCTACCCTCTACCCCACCCCCACTTACCCCCACCCTCTACACTCACCCTCACTCCCACCCCCACACTCACCCTCCACCCCACCCTCACCCCCACTCCCACCCCCACACTCACCCTCCACCCCACCCCCACCCCCACCCCTACCCCCTACCTGTGGTGATATATTGTATACCCTAATAAACTTGCCTGAGGATCCGAGGACAGAACCAGGCATTTGGTGGCACACACCTTTAATCTCAGCACTTGGGATCCTTTGCTTGGGAAGCACACACACCTTTAATCCCAGGAAGTAATACGGCAGGGCAGAGAAAGGTACAGAAGGTGTGAGGAAACAGGAACTCACTCTTTCTATAGGCTGAGGATTTCGTAGAGGTAAGAACTAGTGGCTGGCTGTTCTGCTTCTGATCCTCGGCAAGTTCATCAGGGTACACAATGTATCACCACATCTGCCCCCACCCACCCCCACGTACCCGGAGTGAGCAGGTTCTGTGGATTCCCTCTCTGCTGAGTGTGTTCTCTCCTCCCGCTGGTCTCAAAGGCGAAACCAGATCCAGGGCCTGCAGGAGAATGTGCGGAAGCTGCCGAAGCTGCCCAACCTGTCCCCGCTGGCCATCAAGCACCTTTGGATCCGCACCGCCCTGTTTGAGAGGGTCCTGGACAAAATAGTCCACTATCTGGTGGAGAACAGCAGGTGAGAGCTGCCCGCCTTGCTCTGTCGCCACCTGATGGCCATTCTGGGAACTGCGTCCTCGAGAATAAACAGGGCTTTTCTGAAGTTTGAAAAAAAAAAAAAAAAAAAAAAAAAACGCTTGCCGGGCGGTGGTGGCTCACGCCTTTAATCCCAGCACTCGGGAGGCAGAGCCAGGCGGATCTCTGTGAGTTCGAGGCCAGCCTGGATACCAAGTGAGTTCCAGGAAAGGCGCAAAGCTACACAGAGAAACCCTGTCTCGAAAAACCAAAAAAAAAAAAAAAAAAAAAAAAAAAAAAAAAAAAAGAAAAGAAAAAAGAAAAAAACAAAAAAGAAAAAAATGCTTAACTGGGTGCTTGACCCTGAAGTAGCGTAGCTTGAAAGCTGGGGAGGATTCAGGTGTTGAATAGCCACGTGTAAACAGGGGCTTTACATTTAGGGCAAGATGGAGGGGTCTTGGATTCCATCCTTTTGTGGTTTCCTCCACTTGGTTGCTGACGGCAAGACACTCTACCTCTCCGTGCCTTAATGGTCTCTCCGGCTAAGAAGCATGGAGTGGTTCACAGAGAAGATGCAGAAAAGAATTTAGTGGAGCACAGTATGTCAAAAATACACCATGACCCTAGACACTTCTTCCCCTGGCTCAGATTAATGTGGTGGAAAGGTTTTACGGTGTGAGACGTCTTCCTCAGCACCCATCCTCAGATAACTACACCATGCGGGTGCTGGTAATCAAACCCAGGGCCTCTACAAGAGCCGAGAGTACTGAACGGTGGAGCCATCCCTCCAGCCCCATCTAAGTTTTGCAGCTCCTTATTAATATTTATGTGTTAGGTGAGTTTTCAAGGAAGTGGAAGTCATTCCACTGTTATCTCTCACAGAGAGGTGCATCCCCTTCAGCACAGAGACTGTATTGAGGACATCACACATTTATCAGGGTCAGATTTCAGAGCTTCGGGCCTTGGTGTTGACATTTGTTTTGACTATCAGGGTAGGACAGCCTGTTAGCACAGCCTTTGAGTCTACACCAGCTAGGCTGTGTTGTGTTGCCTTGGTAACAAAGGGACAGCATCACCTGAGAGCCTGACTCCTTTGTCCTCCTTAAGTGTTCAGGGCTGTGTAGTGAGCAGGAGCCCATGAGCTCCAGGCCAGATGCCTTTCAATTGTTTTGCTCAACCTATGAGATACAGTTGCTGTCCCCTTTGCAGCTGAGGCTCTGAGCTGGGCTCCTGGGGTGTGGAACCTAGTCCACCTATGTGCGCCCTCTGCTGGTCCCCATGCAGACCCGCATGTCCTTCCCTCCCCCTAGTAAATACTATGAGAAGGAAGCTCTCTTGATGGACCCTGTGGATGGCCCCATCCTTGCCTCTCTGTTGGGTAAGTCGGCTCTCTGCTGCATCTGGTCCTTTGCTCTTGGAGCTCAGGGGTCTGTCTCTTGCTCCGGTGTCTTCGTACTGGACTCTGGGGCATGCTCACTGCCTGGGAGGAAAGGGAATGGGCCGAGGCAGTTGGGTGGGAGCACTTTTGGGGACTCCAGGTTCCCAGCCCTGTGTGCTCCGCAGTGGGGCCCTGTGCCCTGGAGTATACTAAGATGAAGACTGCTGACCACTTCTGGACCGACCCCTCGGCCGATGAACTGGTCCAGAGACACCGAATCCACAGCTCACATCTGAGACAGGACTCACCCACCAAGCGGCCGGCACTCTGTGTGAGATGAGTGGGCAGTGGGAGGGCCTTGGACAGGGTCTGGATGTGGCCTGGGGACAGGGAACAAGGTGGGAGTCCTGAAGGTCACTCACAGGCTCATGCCTCTCCCTCCTCTCCTGACACCAGATCCAGAAGAGGCATTCCAGCGGCAGCATGGACGACCGACCATCCATCTCCGCCCGGGACTACGTAGAGTCCCTGCATCAGAACTCTAGGGCCACCCTGCTCTACGGCAAGAACAATGTTCTGGTTCAGCCAGTGAGTTTGGGGTGGGCCTAGTTCATGCTCTGAGGGTTTGGCTACAGGTTATAGGGGCAGGGGAGGTCCCTCTAACTCCAGGTTGCTTATCCATTTACCTATTAATTTATCTACCCACATACCCATCTGTTCATTCATATATTTACCAACAACTCCATCTATACATCCATTCATCTACCAATATAACCATCCACTCATCCAATCTCCATCTGTGTGTTGTTTCATCTACCCAGCAATATCTTCATTCATCCATCCGTCCATTCACCCACCCATCCATCCATCCACCCACCTATCCATCCATCCATCCATCCATCCACCCATCCATCCACCCACCCACCCATCCATCCATCCATCCGTCCATTCACCCACCCATCCATCCACCCATCCATCCATCCACCCATCCATCCATCCACCCACCTATCCATCCATCCATCCATCCATCCATCCATCCATCCATCTACCCATCCACTCACTCAAAATTCTCTATTTCTTCATTTGCCAAAATCCACCTACCTACATAATGCATACATATATTTGCTTGTCCACCCATCTGTCCATTCATCATTCAGCCTCTCGCTGGTTCATTCATCCATTTGTCAATTTGTCTGCCAGTAAACTATCATTCCACCATTCTCTCCCCTGTATATCGGTTCCTACATCCATCTGCCTGTGTGTCCATCCATAGTCATCTATCTACATATATATATACACATACATCTACACATTCATACATCTATATATAAGTGGGAATGGCAATACCTCTAGCTAGCTGCCCTGCCAGTCAGCTCTTCCATTCTCTACACCTCCCCCTACCATTTGTTAATCTTTCTCCCCATCCACCGGGTTGTCCACGTCTTCTCCAGTCTACCCTCACATCCCTGTCCACCAGGCCGTCTGCCTGGCTGTTCACTCTTGCTGTGGCTCAGGAAACAGTGTGGTACTGAGAAGGTGGTCCAGTGCTCGCTGTGAAGTGCCCCCAGCTGCACTAACTGTAGGGATGGCAACACTGAAGCCCACACAAGGGGCCGGATTATGATTTGCTACACCACACGCTACAATGAGTCGGTTACCTTCTGCGCTCCAACAGCTGCCTGGGCACAAGGGCAGAGCATGAAGCATGAGCAGCAGCCCCTACCCTGAGGGCCGTGTCCTTTGCCGTCCTGTCCTCAGGGTCATTGGGTCACAGTCAGTGTGGTGTTTGGGCTCAGCTGGAAGAAAGCAGGGAGAGGCCCCAGGTCTGTGATCGCAGCCTCAACCACTGGGTGACCCTGAGCAGGTCATTCTGTCATGTCTGTATCATGGCAGGTTCAAGGCCCATGTTTCTCAGGTTTAGGAAGTCATGAGTTTAAGATGCAGCCACTTTTCAAATGACCAACAAGAAGCTTTGAATGCTAAGGACTGGGATGCTGGGCTAAGGGTGCCCAAGGTGCCATCCACAGCAGAGAGAGAGAGAGAGAGAGAGAGAGAGAGAGAGAGAGAGAGAGAGAGAGAGAATATGAGTCATCAAGATATTGAAACAGAGCCATGCTAGGCTCTGGTGGCAGAGACGAGTGAACCATACATGGCTCACAAAATCCAAAGCATTTCCTATCAGTCTTCCTTGACACAGAAAGGTTGGTGACTTCTGACCCATCGGTTCCAGTAAGCACAGAGTGTCCATTGCATCTCCGATGAGGGTCTGAAAGCCCACGGAGCATGGCATCTCTGCTTTCCAAGGGGATCTGGGACTGGGTGACCTGGGGAGATGAATAATGGACTGTCACTCTGTTCTTAAACCCACATCACAATAGCTTTGCCACTCAAAGCTGAATCACCAGTTCCTCTGTCGGGAGACATTTCAAATGTACTCATATGTCCTCCCTACAAAATAACAGCCCTGCCAGGCTCAACCGCGGGGATGATTGGCAGTGATCACAGCCTGCGTGTGACTGCGTAGTGATAGCCACTTCACAGCTGTGAGATGCCGCAGGCGGTCAGACGTGCCCCGATTCAGGGATGGATAAGACTGCAGCTCGGGAGTGGGCAGGGTCTTCTTCCCAGAGGAGAGATGGGAGCATTTTCTTGCCCACCCACTAACTTAGAATGATGAGAAGTGGGTGAGAGGTCCCATAGCAGATTCTGGGCAGGGCAGAAGCACAGTGGGGGTGCTTGGAGAGAGGTTTTCTGGGTAATATCTATGGGATGGGGTGCATGGGCATATGCCCTCTCTTTACCCACTAAGATTGGCCTAGATACAGGCCTCATTTTGAAAGGGGTGATGTTAGGGTGGCAGGCTGGGTCCAAAGAAATGTTGGGGTAGAGACAGCCTCCAGAGGGAGAGATGGGGGTACTGGTGCTGGGGTGAGCAGTGTTCACAGCTGGACTCTGCCAAGTTCACCCTGGACGGTAGGCCGCAGGTGGCTTTGCTCAACATGGCACCGGGAGGGATGCTGAGGGGCTCTTCCAAGTGGTTGCAGCAAACAGCCTAGCCCTTTGGTTCTGCATCTGTGTCCCTGAGTCAGGCAGGCCTCAGGCCCCTGTCCACTCGAGTCCAGCAACATGGCCAGGCCTGAGTTCTCCTCTCTCTGCAGAGGGATGATATGGAGGCTGTGCCCGGGTACCTGTCTCTGCACCAGACAGCTGATGTCATGACTTTGAAGTGGACACCCAACCAGCTGATGAACGGGTCTGTTGGAGACCTGGACTACGAGAAGAGGTAAGAGAACTTCAACTGAGTCCCCCTACTCTGCTAGACACGAGGATGCCCTCTTCTCAGGGGCGGATGGTCCCGCCGGCCATTCTACCTGGTTGTCATGGTTACCTAGCCCAGCCTCCCTGCTGCTGAGGCCTCAGAAGGAACACCAGCCTTGGGACCACTTGGAGATAGTGGCAGAGCCTCAGGGGTAGGCCATGGTCAGCCGCTCACATCCATAAGTCTACTCTCCAGGGCCAGCGAGATGGCTTGGCAGCCAGCAAAGGCGCCTTCCACCGAGCCTGACAACCTCAGTTCTATCCCTGAGACCCATCTGGTGGAAGAAGAGAAGTGACCTCTGACCTTCACTCATTCATCATGGCATGTACTCCCCCACATTAATTGATTGATTGATTGATTGATTGATTTTTAAAGATGCAGTTTATAAATGTGCTCCCCACACCTATCCAAGTGTAAGGCGAGCAAATATAGAGACCGCAAATGACACCTCAGCCAAGCTGTGAGGACACATCAGACTGCATCAGGAACTGCCCACTGCACCCCTCCCCACCCCAAGCCAGGTGACCTTGAGCAGCCACCCCCACACCCCCCAGCCTCAGTCTCCTCATCTGTACTGAAGAGCATGCACACACACACACACACACACACACACGGGGAGGACCGATACACAGAAAGGGCACGGTGGTTGCTGACCACCGTCAAGGATGTCCACTACCCTGACCCACTGGTGGCCCAGGGCAGGAAGGCATGTAATGATACTCTGCCCTGACTCGAGTTGAGAGGCAGAGAGAGTGGAGAGAGACGGTCCACGGGCAGCGTCAGCCACCGGCTTGTCACCTCTGCTAGTCTGGGTCCTCCCAAGACCAGGGGCCGTGAGAGGATCTCTGAAAAAGAGATTTCTCTGGGGAAGGACCTGGGGTGGGGGTGGGGAGCTGAGAGAAGAAGCAGGAGTTGGAACAAAAAGACTCAGGCACCTGTGCATGGCGATAAAGGAGAGGAAAAGGTCACATGGGAGGCGTGTCCACCAGACCATCTGGGGATCCTGGGCTAGAGGGGGCCGTCGGGGGCCTCTTTCTTCCCAGGGATGGGTCTGGGCCATTCCCGGGTGCCCAGTTCTGGCCAGCATCATGGCAGCATGGCAGAACCGTGATGGATCTGGCAGTGGCTTGCAGTACCAATGAACTCTGCCCCCTGTACAGAGTTCCTGAGTGGTTGCATTCCTAGGCTACCTCAAAGCCCACTCTCCCAGGTGCCCACTCCCATGGTGTTCTGATGGGGAAAATAATTGGTTTTAGAACGGTGGTGGGTTCTGAGCCAGAAGTAAGTAAGTCAGTACTCAGAGTGACCATGCCCCAAGCACTGTGTTCTGAGCTGACTGTGTGAGGGCCTCTGGGTTGGGTCCTTCAAATGAAGATTCTCAGAGAAACACTACAATGGGGATCTTATTAGAGCTTCCATTTTATAGATGGGGAAACTGAGGCTCAGATAAACCCTCAAGTCACACTACTGGCCTGTGTAAGGTCAGAGCTGGGAGTGGCTGTTCTAACTTCTGCCCCTGGTCACATGGTGGCCCAGAGGGAAGGTTCTGGGCCAGTATAGTTGCTTAACTTCCAGGCACTAAAACATCAACTCCAAGCTAACTGGAGCATTTGGTACAATGCTCCAGAGAACCCAGGGGCAGGAGTCCTCAGGCTGGACCCAGGGACTTGAAAGGCTATGCCGGAATTCATCTTATCTCTGGCCTTTGCGTCATGTCTATAGACCCTATGCTCAGACAGACCTTCCTTGCACGGTTCTGAGTGTCCCTGGGCATCAAGGAGCTCTTCCTGGACTGTCTAAGCATAAGTGTGACCATCCCCTCACATTGATCATGCTTGAGTAATAGTGCCAATCATGCATTAATCACTGTGACTTCTCAGTGCTGATTGGCCGGCCTGGGTCAGGTGACCATCCCAGAGTCCTGGGGTGGAGACTTGGCAGAGGTGGGTTCTGATAACCATGTAAATAGGGAGAAGGTTGGGAGGGGGGTGTCATTCTTCGGAAAGTTGAGGTGCTGAGACCGAAAGGAGGGGAGGATGGCTGGGTGGTCTGGGCTGGGGACACGTGGATCTTAGTGAGAAGGCAGAGGTGCTCCTGGGCTGGACTTCTGGCTTCCTGCAGTCTCCCCGCCTTCCCCTTTCCAGCGTCTACTGGGACTACGCTGTGACCATCCGCTTAGAGGAAATTGTTTACCTGCACTGTCACCAGCAAGGTAGGGACCACGGGGACATCATGCGGCTGGGCGTCCGTTGTGGATCCCCGTCCCTACTCGCCACCTCATCCCCTCATCCGTTCATTCATTTAGCATCACAAGACACTCCCGGGTGCCTCCTCAAGCAAATGGCATTACCCCTGTGAGTGTGGTTGCTCTGAATCACTGTAACCATTTAGGGACAGGGTGGCATCCTGATACAAAGTAACACAGACTGTTGGCGCTAGAGACAGGGCTTAAACCTATATCTTTGTGAATCTAAAATTAGTAGTGTGCAGACCTAAGATCAGTAACTACTATATTCCATTGAAGCCAGAGGAGGGTGCATTTAGATTAAGCAGGGTATGCTGTGCCCCATCTAGGTATGGAACTCAAATGGTTTAATCCTCTTTACTAAGGCAGACCTTGGTTCTGATCCAGGCTTTGCCACTTACCAGCTGTGTGACTTTGGGGATGATACAAAACCTTTCTTTGTTTTTGTCCCTTGTAAAATAGACAATAATAGCTAAGCCTCACAGGGATGTTCTGGGGGTTACAGTAAGACAACTTTTAACACAGTGTTGGTATGCATCAGGCATCTAATACATGCTCTTAGGAGTCACCTACCACCCAGAGCCTCAGAGCGGCTCCCCTGGGTCTCCTGGGTCTGCCTGGTCCTGGGGGTGGAGGCATGTGTTTACAGAGTGGGGACTGCGTCATGCTTTGCAGTGACACCTGCCATTCTCTCTTGTCCCGTGGTGGTGGCAGTTGACAGTGGTGGGACTGTCGTGCTGGTGAGCCAGGACGGGATCCAGAGGCCGCCCTTCCGCTTCCCCAAGGGTGGGCACCTGTTACAATTCCTCTCCTGCCTGGAGAATGGGCTGCTTCCGCACGGGCAGCTGGACCCACCGCTTTGGTCACAGCGAGGAAAGGTGAGGGGCCTCGAGGAGGCTGGGGTGATGCCAGCTGTGGGGTATCACTGGGCCCTACTGTGACTTGGTGGGCCCTGCATTCCCCTCTGAGACCCTCAGCATTGCCAGGCTTGGGGACAGATGGCTCTCTGAAGTCTGCCCTGGGATATGTTCCTGCAGGGGAAGGTATTTCCTAAGCTGCGCAAGCGGAGCCCACAAGGATCCTCAGAGTCCACATCTTCAGACAAAGAGGACGACGAAGCCACAGATTACGTGTTCCGCATCATCTACCCTGGCATGCAGTCTGAATTCGGTGAGCAGCCCTGGGCCCTGCACTCACCGGCTCCCCCCCCCCCCCAAGAACTACTCCAGAAGTTACAATAGGTCTGTGGCCAGCAAAGGGGACTCAGAACCACAAGTGTCCCAGTGCCTTCCACCTCCTCCACAATGAGAACCAACAGCCACCTCTTATTCAGATAGTAAAGATGCCCCGGGGCAGGAGGTGGCACTAACAGTGACAGTGGTGTGGGCTCTGGAACCCTGGCTCGACCTGGGCAGACTTCTTCTCACCCCCTCCCTGGCATTCCTCTCCCTCATCTGTGAAGGGGACTGTCTGCTGCAGGCCTTCAGCACACACAGAACAGGGTGAGCTAGCTACTGCGTGATCCCTCCTGTCAGCATCTCACTTCGAGTTATGAGGAGTCAATGCAGGCATGAAGATCTGAATTCAAATAAAAAGCCAAGCTTGACTGTACATGCCCATGACCCCAGCCCTGGGGGATGGAGATAGGCAAACCCCACACATTCCCTGGCTAATCAGCACAGTCAGTATGGCGAGCCTTGGATCTGTAAGAGACCCTCAAGGGAACAAAGTGATCAGGGACAAAAGAAAACACCCCAGACCTTGCTCTGGCTTCTGCATGCAAGCATACTTGTGCATGCAATGCTAACATGCACACAGCAGTGCACACGTGTGCGAATACACACACACACACACACACACATACATACACATACACACACAGAGCTGGGTGTGGAATAATGGCAGGCACGTGTTACCCCGGTGCTGGGGCATCAGAATCAGGCAGTCCCCCAGGTCTCACTAGCCATCCAGCTTATCCAAGCTGCCAGGTTCAGGACAATGAGTGACTCTGTCTCAAAAGCCAAAATACATGGTATTGTATTTTGAGTCTGACCTTTAGCCTCCACAAGCGTGTGCACAAACATGCAGACATCCACATAGACATGTATACCTGAACAAACACACACACACACACACACACACACACACACACACGTGTGCGCGCACCTGGATTGAGCCAGGTGTGATGGAGCACGCTGTGATCCAACACTCAGGAGGTTGAATCAGGAAGAATGTGAGTTCAAGGCTAGCCAGGGCAAGTTCGTGTCTTAAAGAGAAATAGGCCCTAGCTCTCCCCATTACTGCTATTATTGCCACTGTTAATGAGTCTCTGTTATTTCTGCAAAATGAGGGAAAGCTGCCTTTTTACAGGTCACCAAAGATAAATAGCAAACCTGACCTAGTAGCTGGCAGAGTGGGCAATTTATAAATGCCCAGACTTTTTTCCTCTAATCAACACCATATATGTGGGAGCTATGTGGAGCGGGGTGGGTTAGAACCCTGAGGGAACTGGTCTCTCTGGTGGTCTCTGTCCCACCCCCCTTAGCCCTCCCTCCTCACCGATTCTTTTTGTTTTCTGTCTCAAGCTGCCCTTGACCTCTTGGGCAGCCCTCGACCCGTGTCCGTTGGCCCTGCCTGGATGATGCTTGCTGCTGGCCAGTCCGTTCTGGTGGTGGCCAGGGGGATCCATTGGGCACAAACCAGAGGGTACCTCACCGTCCCCACACCGAGTGTGAAGGAGCAGTCCTCCAGTAACGTCTGGTTCCCCTTCCCCCGGGGGCTGGGTACCACTTCAGCCATGTCATCATTTGAGTCTCGTTCCCAAGGAAAATGGACAAAGGAAATGAATGAACAGTCTCGTGCCCCTCAGTCCCCACCCCACAGAAGATAGCCGTTAAGTTCTGTGACTCACTGGTGCTGTCTGTATGGTACAAGTGCTGGAGGTATGATTGTCACCCCTGTGCCTCCCTGAGCCAGGCTGAGGGCCGGGCTACTTTCTGGCCGGCTCAGTGGTGGGTCTGTAAGAGGAGGAGGAGTGGAGCCAGACCCTGTGGGTGGTACAAGAGCCCCATGCCAGCATGCTTCTCTGTGTCGTGGGTCAGGATGACCCAGTCAGCCGCTGGGCTCTGACGACAAGGAGAGGGGACAAGAGTGTTAGTCTCTCTCCCTCTCGGGGTTCAGGAGAAAAGCCTAGGTGAGAGCAATTGTCTCTGGGTGGTGGTCCACACGCCTTCAATCCCAGCACATGGGAGGCAGATACAGAGGGATCTCTGAGTCTGAGGCCTGCCTGGTCTACAGAGTGAGTTCCAGGACAGCCAGGGTTACATAGAGAAACCCTGTCTTGAAAAACCAAGAGACAGAGAGAGAGAGACAGAGAGAGAGAGAGAGAGAGAGAGAGACAGAGAGAGAGACAGAGAGAGAGACAGAGAGAGAGAGACAGAGAGAGAGACAGAGAGAGAGACAGAGAGACAGAGAGACAGAAAGAGACAGAGAGAGACAGAGACAGGAAGACAGAGACACAGAGAGACAGAGACAGAGACAGGAAGACAGAGACAGACAGAGACACAGAGACAGAGAGAGCAAGCAATTGTCCTAAGAGGCCATAGCAGGTGACAGGATAAGTGCCCGTCTCGTGTCCTAGAACAGGGATCAACAAATCCCTGCCCAGGGACCAAATCCAGCCCCGTTCTGTACAGCCCAGGAGCTGGGCATGGTTTTATGTCCTTGACTATAGAACAGCAAAAGAAAGCCAGGCCTTGAGCCAGCAAGACAGGGGCCCCAGCAAGTAAAGGCACTTGTGGCCACGCCTGACAGCCTGAGTCCAGTCCCCGGAATCTACGTCATGGAAGGAGAGAACCTAAAATCACAAATTGGGCGCATCTGAGGGCTTTGTCTCCAGGACATCAGGGGCATTAGATGGACATATATACGGCTTTCTAGGGAGCCCCCCCACCTGAGTCACCTGTTGAAGGTGATTTCTAGTTCAGGAGTGTGAACAGCATTCATGCCCCCCAACACACTCAGGCCCCGGGGACTCCGCCTGGGTGTTGAGATGGGTTCCTTCCCTTCTTACCACACAAGCTCCTGTAGAGGCACAGGAGCTCATGCCCCCCCCCCCAGCCCTTCCCCAGAAGTGCTCGGTAGGTTCCCCTTCCCTAACATCACCTTCCTGTGAGCAGAACTGAATGAGGGCATGGCGAGGTGAGGCTGTCTGCTGCAGTCTTCCCGGCTCCGCGCTGCTTCCTCTCTTCTTCGCCCTTCGGCTGGGCTACCCTCCACCCCACTCCTCGGCCAGAGCCTCTGAATCTTGGTGGTGGTTTTCACTGGATCAGGCGGGCTCGGGGACTCCGTCAGATTGTGGTTGGGCACATTTGGGACTGTCACCCTCAGATCCTCCATGTCCCTAAGCCAGCTTTGAGGGAGCTGCTTGCTTTGGGGTCAGGCTTCTGTAATCCACGTTGGTTTAACCAGGGTTATTGCTGGGGCCCCTTTCCCACCCACTACCCACCACAGTGCCCCAGGAACTGATGGACGTCTCCGTGAACAACCTTCCATCCCTATGGCAACCCAGTCCTCGGAAGTCCTCCTGCTCCTCCTGTTCACAGAGCGGCTCGGCCGAGGGCGGCTCAACCAATGGCTGCAACCATGAGAGGTAGGTGGGGCGTGGGCTACACCTGGAGGACCTGGCAGCACTGGCCAAAGACCTGTGACCTTGTCCTAAGTTTTGGGAGGTGTGAACATGGCCTGTGGATCCCCAAGAGCTAGGTTTAAATCATAGCCTCGTGTGGTCTTAGCCCCTGGAATTCCCTTCCATGTGTCAGTCAGGGTAAGGTTCTGCTGCAGTAACAAACAGTCCTGAAAACACTAACGGCTTCTTACCGTGAATGCCAAAGTGTCCTGGATGCTATGAGTCTGCCATGGCTCCGCTTTCTAACGAACGTCAACTCCGGTGTCACTAGTCACCGTATCAGAGACCATGATATTCCTGCTTTCAACTCAGTGGCCCCACTCACAGGGAGGCCAAGAAATACAGACCCAGTGTGTACTAGGAGCCAGAAATATTATTTAACCACCGCCACGTGCTCTGTGTGCTCCTCCAGGAAGCGTCCACTTGGTAGGGCTCTGAGAAGGGACCATTGAGAAATGATACTTTGCCCAGTGCGTGCTCTCAGAGCCTAGACTTACATACCTGTATCAATGAGGAGCTCCCCTCCTTGCAGAGTGCCAAGCCCCCCGAGGAACAGCACCTGGAGCAGGACCGAACCTCCCATCCCGATCCCTCCATGTGCATACCCAGGACTGCAGCCATGCTCCCTTGCCAGCAGGCTTCCTGGGTTTGTCTGGTATCCCTGGGATATCCTCAGGATTGATGCACAAAGGTTCTTCCATTCTGTCCTCTGTAAGAGCACACAGCCCTCCTCGGTCCCCTTCTCCCCAGGCATGCTAGGAATTGCTCTTCTCTTCACTCAAAGCAGCCCCAGGAGCACTGTGCAGGGAGCAGAGGCTCTGAGCTCTGCCTACTGTGCAGTCCACTGGGCCAAATCCATGGGCCGCTTTACAGCAGATCACTTCAAACTGGTTCAAGAAAGAGAAAAAAAAAATGAGTGTGCGTGTTGGAATAAGCCTGCAATACCAGCACCCAGCAGGCTGAGGCAGGAGGATTGTGGGTCCCAGGCCAGCCTAGGTTAGATCATGAGACCCTGTCTCAAAAAAAAAAAAAATCAATAAAAGAAAATAGGAAAAGAAAGAAAATGTGCTAGCATGATTGAGAGGTTCAGGGGCACGGCGGCTTCAGGCCTGGCTGCATCCAGATGCTCAGGATGGGGACGACTCTCTGGGTCTTCAGATATGGAAGGGGTGTGCCTTTATGGTGGCCTGTTCTTGGGTTGGCCCTCCCTGGTGATGGCCAAGAAGGCTTCCAGCAGCTAGTGCTGTGTATCCTTTTCCCCACCCCACCCCCTCCAGCTCAGAACCTCAGGCAAAAGAGGTAGATGGAGCAAAAATCCCAGGGCTGATTCTCATTGGCCCAGGTTGGGTCACATGACCACTTCTCAGCCAGGTTCATGTACTGGGTGATCATGCACCTGCATCCAAGCCACAGAGGCACAATGGAGGGACAATTCCCCCTAGGGAAACCTGGGGTGTGACAGAGAAGGGGCACGTGGGTGGGAGTCACAGCGGCCTCCCTCCGCCCCGACAGCCGGCTTTGATCTGCTGTGTGCTAAGCAGTGTGTGGCCCTCTGCTCCCCCTCTCCCTCCTCCTCCTCCTCCTCCTCCTCCTCCTCCTCCTTCTCCTCCTCCTCCTCCTCCTTCTTCCTTCTTCCTTCCCCTCCCCCTCCTGCAGGGCTCCACTGAAACTGCTCTGTGATAACATGAAGTACCAGATCCTCTCCAGAGCCTTCTATGGATGTGAGTACAGGTCTCTCTCACGGCTGAGATCTTCAAGAGGCATTTACTGAGCATCTCATGTGCCAGGCATGTTCCTGGTGCCCAAGGCAGAGTGGATGAGGGTGCCCTGGCAGGTATTCATGGCAGGCAGGATGGTCCTGAGGGGACAGGACCATCTTGGAAAGCAGGCAGAGCACTTGGCATCCCCCAGGCCCTCCCTTCTCCATCCAGCAGTGATTCTGTTCCTATCTGGCCTTTGTTCTTTCTATATGAATGCGAGGCAGGTCCAGAGTGAGACCAGAAGTCCTTGGTTTCCCTACCTTCCTATCCCTTCCCTGCCCACTGCACGTCTGTTCATTGCTTTGGCTTCCAGCAGAAGAGGGTGGTGTCCAACTAAAGACAAAACATCCCCAGGGTTTAGTAGTCAAGACACCCAGTGAGAGCATCCTCAGCTTGCTTTTTTTTGTCGAGAAAAGGCACAGTGAGAATTTTCTGGGTTGAGGGCCCCTGAAGATGGGGATGGGTAACAGGACAGCCCCATGGAGCACCCAGAAGAGACTGGGTGAAGTGTGTGGGGTAGAAGATGATGTCTGCCTTCCCTCCTGGTCCAGGGCTCGCGTACTGTAGACACCTGTCCACCGTGAGGACCCACCTGTCAGCCCTGGTCAATCACATGATCGTGTCTCCAGACCTGCCCTGTGACGCTGGGCAAGGGTTGACGGCCAGCATCTGGGAGCAGTACATCCGGGACAGCACGGTGAGCTGGGCAGGGCTTGCACACCAGAGGGCAGAGTGGAGGGAGGCCATCCTGTCAGGTCAGACTCACAGGGACCCAGGTCAACATGCCTTTCTGAACAGGGACCATCAAGTCTCAAGACCCACCGCTAACGTGAGCCCCATCCATATGAAACTGTGAGGGGGTCAGAAAACATTCATAGGTACAGCATCCCAATCCCAAACCACAAATCCAAAATGTTCTGAAATGGAAGCTCTGAGTACTGACAGGAAACCACACAGAAAATCCCACACCTGACCTCACATGACAGGTCACAGACGTGCCACACACTAAAAATACTGTGAAAACAATCCACAGGTCATTTGTATAGGGGTATGTTAATCATAGGGGTTTAAACCTGACCATCCCTATAAATATGTGTATGTGTGTGTGTGTGTGTGTGTGTGTGTGTGTGTGGGTGGGTGGGTGGGTGTGTACATATATATGGCAAATATTCAAACATCCAGGAGAATCTGAAATGTGAAACCCTTTAGGGCCCAAACATTAGGGACAAGGGCTGTTCAACCTGGAAGAGAAAGGAACCATTGGGCTGGGTGGGTGGTGCATGACTGTCACCACAGGACTTACAAAACTGAGGCAGAGGGATTGTGAATTTGAGACCGGCCTAAGACACTTTGTGAGTTCCGGGTTTGCCTGAGTTACATAGCATAATGTTCTGAGTAAGTTTAGGTTATGTATTGGGCTGAATTCATAGCTACTTTGGGGCACATGTGGGCCTTGGGATGTGACCTAGGCACCTGCTCCAACACCGTCCACTTGTCTCAGGCTGCAGCCTGGACACCTGCTCCAACTCTGTCTGTCTGTACCCTTGTCTTTGTTTCTGTCCCTACAGTTACAAAGCTATGTGGATATGTAGCAGCTATGTGGATATGTAGCAGGCTATCTGGGTTTCTCTTCCCGTTGCTGTCATAAAATACCCTGGCACAAGCAACTTAAAGACACCTGCTCCATTTGCACCATCCAGGATCCCCAGCCTAGGGAATGGCACTGCCCACCACTAAAATAGGTCTCCTCACACTAATTAACGTGATTGAGCTAATCCCCCAGAGGCGTGACCAGAGCCCCGAAGGGCTTCTCTCCTAGACTCTGTCAAGTTGGCCATCAAAACCAGCCACAGCACCACACGGAGATCCCAGCTCTTACCCAAAATAGAACCTGTATGTACACACAGATCTGACCCACAGAACACTTTAACAAGTCAAAGCCAGGCATGGTGGCACACACCTTTAATCCCAGCACTCGAGAGGCAGAAGCAGGCAGATCTCTGTGAGTTCAAGTCCAGCCTGGTCTACAAAGCGAACTCCGGCACAGCCAGGGCTACATAATGAGACCCTGTCTCAAACAAACAAAAACAGACAAACAACAAACAAACAAACAAACAAAGACATATAAGTCATCAAGATTTTTTAATCTACACATCTACTGATGTATAAAGATATATTTATGCCTAACTGTGTATTATATAGGTCTTATATATTTATGTAACGCTGTATCTTTGATCTTATCTATAGCTATAGAGTGATAGGAATATATATATTATATATGATATTGTAATATTCAGATAGCCATAGCTTAGTATTTGTACTTACCTTATCTATCTATTTTTAATTTTTAAAACATTTATTTTTTACGTGTGTTGGGGGTCTGCAAATGCTACAGTGTTCACGTGGGGTCAGAAGACAGCAGCAGACGTCAGTTCTCTCCTCCTGCCGTGTGGCAACCAGGCTGCCAGGCTTGGCACCAAGCGCCTTTACCGGCTGAGCCATCTCTCAGCCTCTAGGTCGATTTCTTTTATACTGTGCTAACATCCTGTTTGCATTTTCAATGAGCAGCTTTATTTCCTGACCCGTCTTTCAGATCTCAAAGAAATAGTCAGAACTCAGCACTTTTGTGAGTGGCCCACAGTTGATTTAAATTCCCACTGACAGGAATTCTCTCTCTCTCTCTCTCTCTCTCTCTCTCTCTCTCTCTCTCTCTCTCTCTCTCTCTCTCTCTCCTGCTAATTTGTTGTTGCCTGAGATGGCGGGGGGTGGGCACGAATCTCACTAGATAGCAGGCTGGCCTTGAACTCACAACTCCCCTACCTCAGCTTCCATAGTGTCGGGGTTGGGTTTGCAGACCTGCACCAGGCCTGGCTTCCTTCTCTATCTTTTTAGACTCATTTCCGGTAGTACAGGAACAGCAGCACCCTGGCGAATGCATGTCCTCCCATACCGCTGGCATTTTGATTTTGAGAATGGGTTCCTAGAAGCTGATTGCTGTGTATTAAAACTTGAAATAGATAAGCCAGAGTACTCTCGAAACCTCCCACGGCCACAGCGTGGGCCTGCTGGTTCCTGGGGAGCTGCGGGACTGACTGGCTTCTCGGCCCAGCTTCAGCTCTGCAGAGCCTGCATCTCCTGGAGAGGAGCCCACGCCTACGTTCCTAAAGTCTCCAAAGTCCCGGGAGTGTTTCCGTGATCCAATTTGGGAGACATCCGTTTAAGGTCAAATTGGGTGAAACAATTGATGAGCCTAAGAGACTTCGGTGAACAACCCTCCTACGGTCTGGCCCCTTTCTCAGGGCTTAGCCACCTTCCTGTGCTGGGGACACTGAGTCCCAGGAACAAACAGTCCCCGGAGACCTTGTTGCCAGGCAACACTGGGCTCATTTCTCACGGAACAGTCCTGGGAGCCCTGTCAGTGGGTGTGCATCTCCCTTCACCTGAAGGACTTGTGAACCTGCCATTCTCTGGCATCCAGAGTCTCTAGGGAAGCCTGTGGGGACCCACCGACTTCCTCCCCTGCCCTGCCCTGCCAATATTTCCATTGCTTCCTTTCACATCCATTGGCCAGAAACTGTCACATGACTATACCTAACTGCAAAGGGGACTGGGAAATGGAGTCTAGTGGATCCAGGAGCCCAGGAACCAGATTTCCTGTTTTCATTATCATCTCATCTCTTTCTATGGTAGCAAATAACTGCTGCTGTGGCGTTTGCAGGCGACAGGAGCCGAGACCGTAGATCAAACAATAAATGTTAACGTGCAGCATAGCATCGTATTACAGAGGTCCGGGGGCTGGAGAGAGGGCTCTGTGTTCCCAGCACCCACAGCAGACAGCACACAGTGGCCTGTGGCTCCAGTCCCAGAGGACCTGCCACTTACTGTCGTCGTTTGGTCTCTGAGGGCACCAGGCATGCTTATGACGCCCATAAACTCATGCAGGTACTCACACGTATACATAAAATACCTACATACATAGGACCAGGGTTCTGGGTTTTTTTTTTTTTTAAACCTATAAAGTAAAATGAAGAAAGATGTCAAATCAATAACTTAACCTTCCATCTTAAGGTTCCAGGGGAGGGGGGGAGGGGGAGGGGAGAGGGGCAGCAAACTGAACCTGAATAAACACAAGACAGGAGAAAGAGTGAAGAGTGGTCAAGGCAGAATTAGACCAGACAGAGAAGCATAGAGATTTAAAAAAAATGGAAATAAAGCTGGCTCCCAGGCAAGACCAGGGAAGCTGGGAAATGCCTTCCTAATCAGAACCTCAAGTGTGTGTGTGGAGGGCACGTTAGATGACCGCAGTCGAAGTCAAAGAGGAGACATCACCACGGACCCCACAGGCAGAGGCGTGGACGATAACGTGCAATCACTATGAAAACGTGTCTACCAACCAGCGAGCAGCGAACTCACAAACTCCTGGGGAGTCCCAACTACTGCAATTTCCTCAACAAGAAATGAGAAGCCTGGGGATGAGTCGTTTTCTAACTCTTATAAAGAAAAGCCACAGGGACGGAGAGTTGACTTAGCTATTGAAAGCACCAGGTGCTCTTCCAGAGGACCTGGGTTCGATTCACAGCACCCGCATGACAGCTCACAACTGTCTATAACTCCAGCTCCAGGGATCCCACGCTCTCTTCTGGCCTCCGCAGGCACTGCATGCACACTCTGTACTTAATATTTAGGCAAAACACCCAGGCACATAAAATAAAAACAAAGGAAATAAAGAAGTCAAGGTACAGATGGCTCTCCTGGGAGCCCCCCACTCCCACCTTAAAGAAAGGAAGTCATTTCTGATGAAGACTTTGCATTCTTGCCGCAACCCATTTTCTGATTTCTAACCGCTCTGGCAGTATCTACCTGGGTGGTCAGAGTTCCCAGGGCAGCCCAAGGTTACACTGTATCTGCAAAGCTTGCATCGGTGATTTTTCTTGGAAGTAACAAAGCCAGGCCCCTCCTGTGCAGAAAGCTGTTGGTGTGAGAAGAGGTGGCTGGAAATGTTCACTTTGCATTATTTCCCTTTAGAGTAATTTTCTTCAAGCTGACTCAAGATGAGATTGCGTTTGAGCATCAAATGGAAATGCTAGTTCATTAGGCGCTGCCTTGGGCACATGCCGCCTCCTCCTGCCCGCTTTCTTCCTTCTCTCCCTCCCTTCTCCTCCTCTTGTTGGTTTATGGGTTCTTTATTTATTTTAATTAATTTTAGACGAGGTCTCATATTGGTTGGTCTAAACTCTCTATGTAGCTGGAGATGACCTTGACCTTCTGCTCTGAGTGCTGGGGTCCCAGTGCATACCTTCACCTGTCATCCCATAAAAACAAGCTCAGCCTGGACACAGCCACATCTTTATTTCCCACTACACCTCACACTCTGGCCTCCCCTCCCCTCAGTCCTATACCAGCTGTCCTGACAAATCCCCATGTGGGTCCCCACACAGCAATGTGCATCTCCCCCACACCCACGCCCCCATGGGTGGGTAATTTGGGTGGTCCAGCTTAGCTCCCCCTGTGAGAGTCAAGGCTAATTACACGGTCCTGTGCCATGTCATTTCTGTTACTGTAGCAAGTTCCCAGACTGGGCAGCTCATAAAGAAAAGCAGTTTATCTCGGCTCACAGTTGTGGAGATTTAAGTCTGATGGGCCCTGCTGCCGTGGGCCCCAGTCAGCACAGGACAGTGTGTCAGAACAGGACACATGTCAGCACAGGACACGTGGCAGCACAGGACACATGTCAGGAGCAGAAGAGAAAGGCTTACTGTGGGACCTAGTCACCGTTCCTCCTCCATGACATAAGACCTACACCGGGCTCCAGCTCTTCAAGGCCACACCAGCTTCCACCAGCTAGGGACTAAGTCATTAGCACAGGCATTTTGCGGGCTGTCCCAGACACAGAAGACATGGCTTTGCTCATTCACCCAGCATCTCACCCCAGAAACAAGCCTGCGGGGCCGCGGGCCACCCTTGCTTCTCCGTTGACCAGATCTTCTGCCCTCTAACCCTCCCCAACAGACTTACCCAGAGCAGGAGCTGCTGCGGCTCATCTACTTCGGGGGTGTCCAGCCCGAGATCCGCAGGGCGGTCTGGCCCTTCCTCCTCGGTCACTACCAGTTCGGGATGACGGAGATGGAGAGGAAGGAGGTCAGTCTCCCAAGGGCAATGAAAGGATCGGGGTGCTGTGGAGCTGGGTGCTGTGGGCTGGGTACTGTGGAGTTGGTTGCTGTGGAGCTGGGTACTGTGGAGTTGATTGCTGTGGAGCTGGGTACTGTGGCGTTGGGTGCTGTGGAGCTGGGTACTGTGGCGTTGGGTGCTGTGGAGCTGGTACTGTGGAGTTGGGTGCTGTGGAGCTGGGTACTGTGGAGTTGGGTGCTATGGAGCTGGGTACTGTGGAATTGGGTGCTGTAGAACTGGGTACTGTGGAGTTGGGCACTCTGTGCCTGGGTACTGTGCAGTTGGGCACTGCACCTGGGCACTGCAGAGCCCTGGTTGCCTGTTGCAGTGTTGGTGAGAGACACAGGGAGGAGACAGGACCACTGAGGAAAGAGCTGTGTGGTGGAAACACAAGGGAATCTTCAAATAAGTGAGCCTCCTGTTTTGAGGCCATATAGACTCCTGTACATATTTGGAGGAAGCACTGCAGGGACCTATGTGACCTTGACTCAGTTTCTCCCTTGGTGACCCCAGCATGATGCCCTGTGATATCACAGAACACTGATGCTGGTAGAGCACCTACCTCCCTCAGGCCTCGCCATCCTCCTGTAATTGCCTGTGCATGTGTGCGTGTGTGCGTGCATGTGCGTGTGTGTGTGTGTGCGTGCGCATGCATGTGTGCATGTGTATGCGTGCATGTGTGTGCGTGTGTGCGTGCGTGTGTGTGTGTGTGCGCGCACGTGTGCGTGTGCATGTGTGTGTGCATGTGTGCGTGTGTGTGTGCGTGTGTGTGCACGCGTGCGCATGTGTGCACTTATTTCCCCGTGTGTGCAGACGTGTACATTTCTGGTGCCCTAAGAATCCTCACTTTGTCCTTCTATACCCATCCCTACCTCCATCCTACCTTAATCCCTGGCTCCTGCTCACCGGTCTTCCATTTCCAGAATTTTCTCTCATCCAGGTTGTTGTATAAATGGAATCCTGTAGTATGGAAATTTTGAGGAACTGACTTTATCATTCAGTGCACATCTCTAGATCCATGTTCTATTATTACTCGTTTCCTTTTTGTGGCTGAATTTGCCTGTGTACGTACACCACAGCTTCACTCTGAACTGGCTGATTGGTAGCTGGGCAATGCCACGAATCTTTATTTACATTTTTTTTTGGCTAATAATAACTAACTACAACTGACATCCAGTGCAGGCTTTGTGTGTTGGGGAAATGCCTGGTCGTGAAATTGCTGTGATGGAAGCATGTTCAGTCTTGAAGAAAATGAGAAACGCCAGCAGAGGCTGTCCCATCCGATATTGCCACCAGCTGTCTATGAGTGCCCCTCACCTGATGGATGGGTGGGTGGATGGACGGGAGAGAGTGGATGAGATGGACCCGTGGATGGATGGGTGGGTGGATGGACGGGAGAGAGTGGATGAGATGGACCCGTGGATGGGAGAGAGTGAATGAGATGGACCCGCGGATGGGTGGGAGAGAGTGGATGAGATGGATCCGTGGATGGGTGGGTGGATGGACGGGAGAGAGTGGATGAGATGGACCCGTGGATGGATGGGTGGGTGGATGGACGGGAGAGAGTGGATGAGATGGACCCGTGGATGGGTGGGTGGATGGACGGGAGAGAGTGGATGAGATGGATCCGTGGATGGGAGAGAGTGGATGAGATGGACCGGTGGATAGGTGGGAGAAAGTGGATGAGATGGATCCGTGGATGGACGGGAGAGAGTGGATGAGATGGACCCATGGATGGATGGGAGAGAGTGGATGAGATGGACCCGTGGATGGGTGGGTGGATGGACGGGAGAGAGTGGATGAGATGGACCCATGATGGATGGGTGGGTGGATGGACAGAAGAGAGTGGATGAGATGGACCCATGGATGGGTGGGTGGATGGACGGGAGAGAGTGGATGAGATGGATCCGTGGATAGATGAGTGGATGGACGGGAGAGAGTGGATGAGATGGACCCGTGGATAGATGAGTGGATGGACGGGAGAGAGTGGATGAGATGGATCCGTGGATGGGAGAGAGTGGATGAGATGGATCCGTGGATGGGAGAGAGTGGATGAGATGGACCCGTGGATGGATGGGAGAGAGTGGATGAGATGGACCCGTGGATGGGTGGGTGGATGGACGGGAGAGAGTGGATGAGATGGACCCATGATGGATGGGTGGGTGGATGGACAGAAGAGAGTGGATGAGATGGACCCGTGGATGGGTGGGTGGATGGACGGGAGAGAGTGGATGAGATGGATCCGTGGATAGATGAGTGGATGGACGGGAGAGAGTGGATGAGATGGACCCGTGGATAGATGAGTGGATGGACGGGAGAGAGTGGATGAGATGGATCCGTGGATGGGAGAGAGTGGATGAGATGGATCCGTGGATGGGAGAGAGTGGATGAGATGGACCCGTGGATGGATGGGAGAGAGTGGATGAGATGGACCCGTGGATGGGTGGGTGGATGGACGGGAGAGAGTGGATGAGATGGACCCATGATGGATGGGTGGGTGGATGGACAGAAGAGAGTGGATGAGATGGACCCGTGGATGGGTGGGTGGATGGACGGGAGAGAGTGGATGAGATGGATCCGTGGATAGATGAGTGGATGGACGGGAGAGAGTGGATGAGATGGACCCGTGGATAGATGAGTGGATGGACGGGAGAGAGTGGATGAGATGGATCCGTGGATGGGAGAGAGTGGATGAGATGGATCCGTGGATGGGAGAGAGTGGATGAGATGGACCCGCGGATGGGTGGGAGAAAGTGGATGAGATGGATCCGTGGATGGACAGGAGAGAGTGGATGAGATGGACCCATGGATGGACAGGAGAGAGTGGATGAGATGGACCCGTGGATGGGTGGGTGGATGGACGGGAGAGAGAGGATGAGATGGACCCGTGGATGGGTGGGTGGATGGACGGGAGAGAGTGGATGAGATGGATCCGTGGATAGATGAGTGGATGGACGGGAGAGAGTGGATGAGATGGACCCATGGATGGGTGGGTGGATGGACGGGAGAGAGTGGATGAGATGGACCCGTGGATAGATGAGTGGATGGATGGGAGAGAGTGGATGAGATGGATCTGTGGATGGGAGAGAGTGGATGAGATGGACCCGCGGATGGGTGGGAGAAAGTGGATGAGATGGATCCGTGGATGGACGGGAGAGAGTGGATGAGATGGACCCATGGATGGACGGGAGAGAGTGGATGAGATAGACCCGTGGATGGGTGGGTGGATGGACGGGAGAGAGTGGATGAGATGGACCCATGGATGGATGGGTGGATGGACGGGAGAGAGTGGATGAGATGGATCCGTGGATAGATGAGTGGATGGACGGGAGAGAGTGGATGAGATGGACCCATGGATGGGAGACAGTGGATGAGATGGACCCGCGGATGGGTGGGAGAGAGTGGATGAGATGGATCCGTGGATGGGAGAGAGTGGATGAGATGGACCCGCGGATGGGTGGGAGAGAGTGGATGAGATGGATCCGTGGATGGGTGGGTGGATGGACGGGAGAGAGTGGATGAGATGGACCCGTGGATGGGAGAGAGTGGATGAGATGGACCCGCGGATGGGTGGGAGAGAGTGGATGAGATGGATCCGTGGATGGGTGGGTGGATGGACGGGAGAGAGTGGATGAGATGGACCTGTGGATGGATGGGTGGGTGGATGGACGGGAGAGAGTGGATGAGATGGACCCGTGGATGGGTGGGTGGATGGACGGGAGAGAGTGGATGAGATGGATCCATGGATGGGAGAGAGTGGATGAGATGGACCCGTGGATAGGTGGGAGAAAGTGGATGAGATGGATCTGTGGATGGACGGGAGAGAGTGGATGAGATGGACCCATGGATGGGTGGGTGGATGGACGGGAGAGAGTGGATGAGATGGATCCGTGGATAGATGAGTGGATGGACGGGAGAGAGTGGATGAGATGGATCCATGGATAGATGAGTGGATGGACGGGAGAGAGTGGATGAGATGGATCCGTGGATGGGAGAGAGTGGATGAGATGGACCCACGGATGGGTGGGAGAAAGTGGATGAGATGGATCCGTGGATGGACGGGAGAGAGTGGGAGATGGACCCATGGATGGACGGGAGAGAGTGGATGAGATGGACCCATGGATGGGTGGGTGGATGGACGGGAGAGAGTGGATGAGATGGACCCATGGATGGGTGGGTGGATGGACGGGAGAGAGTGGATGAGATGGATCCATGGATAGATGAGTGGATGGACGGGAGAGAGTGGATGAGATGGACCCATGGATAGATGAGTGGATGGACAGGAGAGAGTGGATGAGATGGATCCGTGGATGGGAGAGAGTGGATGAGATGGACCCGCAGATGGGTGGGAGAGAGTGGATGAGATGGATCCGTGGATGGACGGGAGAGAGTGGATGAGATGGACCCATGGATGGACGGGAGAGAGTGGATGAGATGGACCCGTGGATGAGTGGGAGAGAGTGGATGAGATGGATCCGTGGATGGGAGAGAGTGGATGAGATGGACCCGTGGATGGACGGGAGAGAGTGGATGAGATGGACCCGTGGATGGATGGGAGAGAGTGGATGAGATGGACCCGTGGATGGGAGAGAGTGGATGAGATGGACCCGTGGATAGGTGGGTGGATGGGTACATGGGTCGGTGGGTGAATTTGTGGATGAGAGGATGGTGGGTGGACGGACAGCAGAATCTTGCTCATCTTGTAATCTATAGGCCTAACTTGGTGCCTGGTACACTGTGGGCACTTATCAAAGAAACTAATGAGCAAATGGATTAAGTAATTAATAAATGAGGAAAGAGAGAAAGCATGCAAACATTTGAATGGTTGTGTGAGTGGATGCGTTAGTAAAGGGAGAGACGGAGAGCGGAGATGAGGTAGGCTGCTCTATGATATTCCTCAGCACAGACATCACCTAGCTCATATCTGTTGGGTGCTGACCACGCAAATGTAGACAGGTCAGAGCCCAGGGAACTCAGCCCCTCATGTGGCCTTGCGCATGTGCTGACAGGTAGACGAGCAGATCCACGCCTGCTACGCACAAACCATGTCGGAGTGGCTGGGCTGCGAGGCTATTGTGAGACAGAGGGAGCGGGAGTCCCATGCTGCTGCCCTGGCCAAGTGCTCTTCAGGGGCTAGCCTGGACAGCCACCTTCACCGGATGCTGCACCGGGACTCTACCATCAGCAACGAGGTAGTGGACAGCTGGCCTGGGAGACTGCCGATGGGAGGGGGGGCAGAGCCTTGGGACAGCCTTGCCCTTAGCTTTTTGTGGGGGCATAGGGGGAACTTCAGAATCAGATCTAGGTTCAAAGCCCGCCCAGAGTTTCTTGCCAGCACATTTCCTTGGGGCTCAGTTCCTGTGTACGTACAGTGGGAATGGTGGAGGTGTGGGTACGGTCCTAAGAAGACAGTGCATATCAAGATTCCAGTGCAGCGTCTGCCCTCCATATATTCAACTAATGTTTTCTGAACACCTACTATGTGCAAGTACTTTCAAGAATGCTCAGAATGTTCTGGTAGCTGAGGCCGACCTCTGCTCTCACACAGGCTTTAGCTGAACAGCCTAACTGGCTGAAGCGGGCTGCATGACAGAGCCTAGCATCGGAGTAGGGGAGGGGCAGGGAGGTTACCGAAAAACCGAGCCACGAATCCCACCTGCTACTCTGGAAGGACGTAAATCCTAGCCAGAGCTCTCAAGTGCAACAGAGACGTTAAAGGTGGGGTGCTCTGGCGTGGAGGCTGGAGGGTGGGACCCAGAGGCCGAGGTCACCTCTGAGGAGGCTCCGGGGAACAGGTAGGGAGCTGAGGCTCTGGGAGGGGACTTGTCCCACCCAGGAGAAAGGATGGAAACAGGCTTCCTGCCTCCCAACCCAGCAGCCTCCCACCCCCACCCCGTGCGACCTTCCGTCTTTGTCTCTCTGGTTCTTGTCCCTCCCAGTCCTCCCAGAGCTGCAGCTCAGGCCGCCAGAACCTCCGACTGCAGAGCGACTCCAGCAGCAGCACCCAGGTGACTTTCAGAGGCCCCGCCCCCTCATGCCCCGCCCCCTCGCACAAGCCCCACCCTCCCACCTGGGGTCGAAGGGATTGGATGTCCATCATTTTCCGGCCACTTTGACGGAGTGGGCTTTTTATGGCTAGTCTTGGACGTGGACTGTCTTAAGTAGCACAAGCAGTCGTAGCCTCCTTGAAATCCACAATGATAGGATGCAGCCTCGGCAGACACCAGCGTGCCAGGATCCACGTTTGTTGTGTAAAATGACAAATGCGTGCACATGACACTGCATTCTTCAGGTCGTTCACAAGAGCAGTGCAAAGTGCATGGAAATAGCCATCAGGCTGTGCCATTAGGAAGGAAGGACGGACAAGTGCCTGAGCCCAGTCTGTGCAGGTGCAGCGGCTTAGGAGGGGTTTTCACTCAGCATTGGTTGAATCTTGGACCCAGCCTCTGTGAATTCAGAGGCTGAACACCAGCCTGCTCTCCTGTAAAACATCACACCCCACACCTGCACTTTGCTTCCGCCTCCTTCAACTCTGTTCTTCCTTGAAGCAGTGCTATAAATCCTTCCCCTGCATGGCCTTCCAGAACCTTCTGGATGCCTTTACATACGCAGAAATACCTAATGTACAGCAAGACTTTGTAGTTCTTAAAATCCCATAAAAACGCCAGCAGATGTATTGTTCAACAGCTTTTGTGTCACTCATAAAGGTTGCTCTATCTAGAGCCTCGTTAAACAAAAAGAAAAGCACAAAGCAGGCTGGAGAGATGGCTCAGTGGTGAAGAGTGTGAACTGCTCTTGCAGAGGACCCAGGTTCAGTTCCCAGCACCTATGTGAGGTGCCTCACAACCAGGTGTAACCCCAGGATATCTGGCGCCCTCTTCTGGACTCCAAGGGCACCTGCACTCATGTGGGCATATACACATAGACACATAAATAAAAAAAATAAAATAGCTATTTTCAAGTGAAAAGTATAAAAACATGCACAAAATGTCACCTTTTGAGTAGAAAAATCTCTGTGTGTGTGTGTGCGCGCGCATGCTCACACATGTGCCTGTGTTTGTACCTAGCCTACGAGAGGTCCCAGCACTGCACACAAAAAAGCAGAACTGGACCCAGTGAACTGAAGCTGACGGTGGCCACACAGAGAAACAGTGTGAGGCTTTGGAACCTGATCTTTACTATGACCTTGAGGGCTATAGCTAAAGGACACAGAGAACCACAAATAAATCTCAGTGTTAGAAATCTATATGGTGAAAAACCCCTTTCTCCCCAAATTTCATGTCCCTCATCGCCCTCCTCAGAGGCAGCTGTGGCCAGCCTTGGACTCGAATTGTCCTCAAGAAGAACAGACTGCCTTTGTCCTGACTGTGTGCTATTCCACTACATACAAACTCCATACCGAAATATGCCCTGCTGCTGGGTATCAAGTTGCTGCTGTAAACTGTGCTGCCATGCACACCCTGACCTGTGTGTCTCTTTCCTCAGGTATTTGAGTCTGTGGATGAGGTGGAACAGACGGAGGTGGAAGGTAGGTCGGAGGAGAAACAACCCAAAGTCCCCAATGGGAACCCGGCAAATGGCACTTGCTCCCCAGACTCTGGACACCCTTCTTCCCACAACTTCTCCTCCGGCCTCTCGGAGCACTCGGAGCCCAGTCTCAGCACCGAAGACAGTGTTCTGGATGCCCAGCGCAGCCTCCCCGCCGCCTTCCGACCTGGGGACAGCAGTGTGGAAGACGGACAGAGCAGCGAAGCCACCACGTCCCGGGACGAGGCCCCTCGGGAGGAGCTGGCCGTGCAAGACAGTCTCGAGAGTGACCTCCTCGCCAACGAGAGCATGGAGGAGTTCATGTCCATCCCTGGCAGCCTGGACGTGGCCCTGCCTGAGAAGGACGGGGCCGTGATGGAGGGCTGGCCCAGCGAGACGGACAAGCACGGCCGGGCTGACAGCGAGGACAACCTCTCTGAGGAGCCTGAGATGGAGAGCCTCTTCCCGGCCCTGGCTTCTCTGGCCGTGACCTCCTCTGCCAACAACGAGGCGTCACCCGTGTCTTCCAGCGGTGTCACCTACTCTGTAAGTCACAGGGGTCTTTCCCCGAGGAGGGTGAGACTGGCCAGGGTTTGTTTCCTTCTCCCCGTCGTAGAGAGTCAGTGTGGAAACAGGAAGGGCTGCTGAGCTAGGATCCAGGAAGTCTGGTTCCATCCCTTCTCCTGGCTGTGGGACAAGTCCCCTCCCAGAGCCTCAGCTCCCTGGCTGCTCCCTGCAGCCTCCTGAGATGACCTTGGCCAAGGCCGACCTCTGCCCTCACAGACTTTAGCTCAGAAGCAAACCCACTTCCACCATGATGTATCAGTCATCAGCTTCCACATCCATGCTGTGTAACAACCAGTTACCCAAAGTCAGCGACTTCCCAACCAATGCTGGGCCCTACTACCTTGGCCTCCGAGTCTGTGGGTCAGCTGAGAAGCTCTGTCCCAAGCTGGGCAGGGTGTGGCTCGTTAGGATGTTGGCTGTCAGGGGCTGGTCTGTGTTTCATCCTCTGGCAGGCTAACCTGGGCCAGCCTGGGCTAGCACTCATGGCCAAGGCAGATGCTAAGCAGAGAGAGAGCCGGCAGGCCGACGTCTATTTTTAAGCCTCTGCTCTGTCTGGCTCACTGGCATCACTGGCTGAAGCCAGCTGTGTGGCAGAGCCTAGCATCAAATGGGCAGAGTGAGCAAGGGCAGGGAGGTCATAGGACAGAGTGAGTGTGGGGAGAAGGAATACTGAGCCATGAGTCCCACCTGTTTCTCTGGATGGACACGCATCTCTGGTGTGGAAGCTGGGAGATGGGTGGGACCCTTTGGGTACCTTCTCTCCTATGGGTCTTTTCTTCTTCCTTCGTTTACAACCTTGTTTTGTCGGAGTGCACGCTATGGTGACTTCCACGTGTTTTACTTTTCATCCCATCTGATGTCACAGGTTGCAGGGCTGGGACCTTGCCTGTTCTGCAAAGTTCCTCCTTTGTTTGTGTTTTTGGTATCGAGTGTGGGGACCTTGGCGTGTGTGTGTGTGTGTGTGTGTGTGTGTGTGTGTGTGTGTGTGTGTACACCAGGGATACCCTTGGGTGCAGTTCCTCAGGAACCATCCTTTTATGTTGAGTGTGTCTCTCCCTGGGCTGTAGTTCACCAGTTCGTCCAGGCTGGCCAGCCAGCAAGCCCCAGGGTTCCTCCTGGCTCCTCTTCCTCAACTCTGAGGTAGCAAGTGTATGCCCCCAGGCCTGGCTTTTTTTTTTTTTTTTTCCTTTGAGACAAGGTTTCTCTGTGTAGTTTTGGTGCCTGTCCTGGCTCTCACTCTGTAGCCCAGGCTGGCCTCGAACTCACAAAGATCTGCCTGCCTCTGCCTCCCGAGTGCACTGGCCTGGCTTTCTTCATGGGTGCTGGGGGTCTGAACTTGGGTTCTTACGCTTGCCAGACAAGCCCTTTAGAGCCATCTCCCTAGCTGCTGAAGAATCTTTTAGGAAGATCCCCCATGCATGTTCATCCTGAGTGACTTTCCTTCCCTTATTCTGACGTATATCCCTTTCCTGAGTCCAGGGCCACAAGGCTGCCATGTTTGCTCAGCACATACAGTCCCTGGTATACGATGGTTCGACTCATGGTTTTCAACTTCACGATGGTGCGAATGGATTGTGTAGGAAGCAGACTTTAAACTTGACATTCAGATCTGTATGTATGTACACATGCTAGTGTATGCAGTATGATCTCTGCCTGCAGTGTGGGGCGGTGGCTGTAGCTCCCCTGGAGGGCTTCTGACTCCGTGGTGCACTCTGCCCTCAGCTGGGTTGCTCATAGGTTAGGTGCTGTCTACACGTATTTTAATGCACTGTATTTCAACTTCGGTTGAGTTTACCCACTGTAAACCCGTCCCGAGTGAGGAGTACCTGCCCTTGACTCTGCCCCACTTCTGCCAAGTCCATCCTTGAGGTCGAGAAGCTTGTCTAATAGTCACCCATTTAAAGATGGTTTTTCTCTCTTTCAGCAGTTTCTAAGATTCTCTTTTAGGGGCCGAGGACATAGCCCAGCCAGTAAATTCTGTAGGCAAGGGACTGAGATTCCACTCTAAGGACTCATCATCATCACCACCAAAACCATCATCCTCATCACCATCATCATGACATCATCATCACCATCACACCATCATCATCACATCATCATCATCATCACCATCACCATCACCACCACCATCATCATCACCACCACCATCATCACCATCATCATCACATTGTCATCATCATCACCACCATCATCACCATTACATCATCATCATCACCATCATCACCACCATCATTGTCACAATCATTATCAAAGCTATATGGACCAGGCATAGTGGCACACACTTTTAATCCCAGCATTGGGAGGCAGAGGCAGGTAAATCTGTGAGTTCAAGACCAGCCTTGTCTACAGAGTGATTCCAGGACAGCCAGGCCTACACAGACCCCATCTTAGAACAAACAGTAACAAAATCAACAAACAGGTAAAAACCAGGATGGAGGATGTAGCTCAGTAGCAGAGCACTCGTCTACTACACACAAGGCCCTGGGTTGGATTCCCAGTAACACACACTCATACCTCATGCACACAGACACACACACTCATACCACACACAAACACACAGACAAACACAGTCACCACACATATGACACTCATACCACACACACACACAGACAAACACACTCATACCACACATGTGACACTCATACACACACACAGACATAGACACACACATACACGTACACACTCACACTACACACACACACACACACACAGACACACGCACACACATACAGGCACACACAGACACAGAGACACAAGCACACACACACGGGCACAATCACACAAAGACACACATATAGACACACACACAGGCACATAACACATACAGACACACGCACAGATACACAGAGACGCACACACGTGCCTGTGTGTGTAAGGGTCTCACTTTGTCACTGTGAGCTCCTGTTTCTGGTGGAAGTCTCTCTCTATTTATTTTGTTGGGCCTTGTGTCCATAAAAGTTGTGTCCTCAGTCAGTTCTGGAAGATTCCACCTACTCCTCACGCTGCGGTTGCTGTTTCTCCATTTCTGGTCTCCACCTCGGGCTGGATTGTTGTCAGGGATACCTCACACGCTCCTCACTTTCGTCTTAGCGGCTCGCCTTCCTCTGGGTCTCCTGCTGGAGCTGGGAATGGAGCTCATGACCTGCCTGGTGTGTGCGGGATTTGGGGTTTGATCTTCAGTGCAACCAAAAATGTCTAATTTTGATCTATGTGCCTGATGTGAGCTGAATGTATTTTTAATGTCACTTACTTTTTTTCCAAGCGTGCTGTGAGGTCACCGCTGGACTCTGAGAACTCTGGTTCCTGTCTCTAGTCTCTGTGTTTTTGTTTTATTTCATTTCTTAGACAGAGGCTCATGATGCAGCCCAGGCTGGGCTTGAGTTCACTCTGTAACTCGGCTTCTAACTTAGAGCCATCCTCCTGCCTCGGCCTTCTGAGCACCGAGGTGACAGCTTTGTGTCACTTTTAAATGTATGAAAAATATTTAATATTCTGTCTCTGCTGCAGCTGTGTGTGAACTCGCATGCAAGTGTGCATGTGCTCACAAGAGCACATATGTCTGCTTGCAATCCCAGCACTCTAGGCACTGAGGCAGGGGGATTATGAATTCAAGGCCAGCCTGGGCTACATCATGAGACCCGGTCTCACAAGAGTACTTCTTCGTCATGCAAAGTGAAAATAGCTTTCCCAGAAAACAAAGAAAGAAATCAAACTCTGGAGTGAGCTGTGGGAGGTGGGGCTGGGGGCAGTGCTTGGGGTCAGTGTCTCCTTCTTCCCCCTCCTGCCCACAGCCGGAGCTACTGGACCTGTACACGGTGAACCTGCACCGCATTGAGAAAGACGTGCAGAGGTGTGACCGCAGTTACTGGTACTTCACAGCCACCAACCTGGAGAAGCTGAGGAACATCATGTGCAGGTGGCTGGGGGGGGAGGGGAGGAGAGGGGATAGGGAGGAGGGAGAGAGAGAGGAGGAGGGAGAGGAGGAGGGAGGTCAGCCCAGGAATGGAGATGAGATTGGGAGATAGGTGAGGCAGGATATAGGGAAAGGGAAGGAGGGCTGATGGAGGGGATGAGGGGAGAGGGGATGAGGAGGGATGGGAGGATGAAAGAGATGTGTGAGAGATGGGGTGATGGGCATGATGGAGGATGGGGGAATGGGAAGACAGAAGAGAGGGGGATAAGGATGGGACGATGTGGGGAAAGTGGGGGCTGTAGAAATCCAGATGAAGCTTTGGCTCCTGTGGCTGATACTGATCTAGAGTTTTATTTTATTCATAGTACCAGTAATAATGTAGGACAAATCCAAAGTCAGGATCAGAGAGGGAACAGAGGCACTCATGCTTCTTGGTGCCCAGCTCCCTCTACACTTACACGGTCCAGGATCCCCTGCCTGAGGAGTGACGCTACCCACAGTGGGCTGGGTCTTCCTGTATTGATTAATGTATAACCAAGACAGTTGCCTGCCCTCCGCTAGACAGGTCCACGGCCATCGTGATGTAGACGACCCTCTACTGAGACTCCCTTCCCAACGTGACAGAACTATCGCACTGACTTTGGACATGTCCTTTGACACTCTGTGCCTCGGTCCCCTCACCTGAGACTCACTTCACGTGGTCATTTTAAGATGTAAAGATTCAAGGTGCATACAGGGCTGAGGAGGTTGTCCAGGCCCAGCTGGTCAAAGCTATTATTCACAGGGACTGATCCAAATTCCTGGCACCAGAGAGAACCAGTAGGGCAAATCCCTAGAGACTTTAATGAGTCACTTATTTGTACAAAGTGAATACCTCCACGTAGCCGGAGAAGAGGCGCTTGAAGGGGATGTGTGAGGCTGGAGGAGGAATTGAAGATACTGATTTCATGCACCCATGCAGCACCCCGGGGTGGCGGGGCACTTGCAGAGCCCTGTGCTCCGCGATGCCCTCGTGGGCAGGGTTACCCTGTGGGCTGCACCTAGGATGTGTGGTGACACTGAGGGTGGGCATCAGGCTGAGGGATGGAGGACCAGATGGGAGAAAGGAGCAGGGAGTTTGGAAAAGCAGGCTGGCAGGCTGGGAGGGGGGCAGGCTGCGTGGGGATGCAGGCTGGGAGGGGGGCAGGCTGCGTGGGGATGCAGGCTGTGTGGGGATGCAGGCTGAGTGGGGATGCATGCTGAGTGGGGATATGCATGCTGTGTGGGGATGCAGGCTGCGTGGGGATGCAGGCTGTGTGGGGATGCATGCTGTGTGGGGATGCAGGCTGCGTGGGGATGCAGGCTGTGTGGGGATGCATGCTGTGTGGGGATGCATGCTGAGTGGGGATATGCAGGCTGCGTGGGGATGCAGGCTGCGTGGGGATGCAGGCTGTGGTGACCTCCTTGTGCCCTGTTTCTCCTGCAGCTACATCTGGCAGCACATTGAGATTGGCTATGTCCAGGGCATGTGTGACCTTCTGGCCCCGCTGCTGGTCATTCTGGATGATGGTGAGTGTGTCCCTCCTGCCCTATGGGAGAGGAAGGGTCAGCCTCCCTTGTGTCTCCGTGGACTGGGTCAGGACAGGTGCACAGCCTGGTGAACGTATCCTAAACCCAGTAGTAGCACGAGATATCCTTGTGTCCCACGGTGCACCGCACTGAGGCCCAGCTAGCTGTGGTCAGCCACTGCTTGACCATGAATAGGCACAAAGAAAAGCCTGGTCCAGATGGCTGTGGTCCCTGGTATGAGCTCTACCAAACAGTGTAAGATCAAAGAGTAACTCTTCACAAGCTTGAAGAAGAAGGAGGAGGAGGAGGAGGAGGAGGAGGAGGAGGAGGAGGAGGAGGAGGAGGAGGAGGAGAAGAAGAAGAAGAAGAAGAAGAAGAAGAAGAAGAAGAAGAAGAAGAAGAAGAAGAAGAAGAATCAACAAACAAACTCTGTTCAACAAGATACAAAGATTTATACAGCATGCCCAAGCAGGGTTTATCCCAGAACCGCAAAGACAGTTCAGTGTCTAAACATCCATCAATATAAGCTAGCACCTGAACATAAAAGCCGGGCAGGGTGTGGTAGCCACGCCTGTGGTCCCAGCACTCGGGAGGTAGAGGCAAGAGGATAAGAAGCTCAAACTCATCCTTGACCAAGGTGAATTTAGGACAAGCATGGGCTACATGAGGCCTTGTCTTAAAATTTAAAAGGAAAAACAAAAAAAAGGGAAGAAGAACTGGAAAGTAATTAAAATTATCTATGATGTGTCCTGGTCCTGGATGATTTAGGATGAAAATCCAAAAACTAAGAAAACAGAACACATGGGTCTGTTGGGGCTGTAGAACGTAAGCAGGAATCTTGTTTCTACATAGCCAAGCTGGACAATCCCAAGGTGAAGTTAAGATGAGTCTGTGTGTAACGTCTCCTGAGGAAGTGTTTTCAATACCTCTGAAGGGCGCGGCTTATTATCTTATAATATCGAACACCACAAAACATTGTTGGTCAAAGGGGGCGGGGAGGAAACATAAGGGGTGGAGGACATCTCTCATCACAGCTGGAAGGCTTGGTGTTGGCGAGGAGCATTGTCCTCTGTACCGTGTACAGACTCTGGAAAACCCTGTCAAAATGCCCAGCTGCGGTGGCAGGATGGCTCAGTGGGTAAAGGCATTGTCACCAAGCCTGATGACCTGAGTTTGATCCCTGGGGACTCACATGGTGAAAGGAGAGAACCGAGTCTCACACACACACACACACACACACACAGAGAGACAGACAGACTGACAGACAGACAGCCTTGGTGCCTCCACCAGGGCCTGCAAACAGGTTCTGGGCTACAGCCCAGAGTCCAGAAAGGAGCGTTCGCAGTCGACACTTGCTGACTGAGCAGATTTCAGAGTCAGTTCAACTCCACAAGCTCAGTCCTTTGAAGGTACCAGCTGCTGCCATGACAGGAAACACACGTGCAAAAGACGCAAGACCCCTGCCTCATGAGCCCCACACGAGAAACACTTGAACTTGATCCCAGAGAGAACCAGAGTGGTAAAACTCCTAGAAGAAAACTTTTAGGTAAATGCTTGTGACTTTGCTGGGATGGTCGAAGCCAAGAAATGAGACATGAGACCAGCATCATTGATGTGAAATCTCCTGGAGACCCTTTACTTGTGGTCAGTAAGCAAAAGCTGCTTCTTGGGGGGGCCAAGGCTGGCAGCCAAACTTGTTAAGCATAAGAGTCTCCCAGGTGGTCCTGGTGTTGAAGGTATAAAGGAGTCAGAGCAGTGGAGGTGTGGCACTGTGAGAGACGGTAGTCAGCAACACGTCAGGGTGACCGTAATCCTGACAGGTGGACCAGGCGATGTGCTGGCACCAGGGGTGATGGGCTGGAGGACTATAAAGACGTCTACTGCTCACAGTTTCTGTAATCTATCCTGACCCTTTTTAAACCTGAGTGGGACCCATTGTCCACTGCCCTCGAGGAACTTCCCAACAACACCATTCTCCCCAGAGTTAGTAAGAGAAACTAGAAAAACTACCAGGTTTTTCAAGTACAGCCTAGTATGACTCAAGTTTCTACACTACAGGACTTCTCAGAACCTTTGGTGTCTGAGGTTCTGTTTATTTTTATTTTGCTGTATGAGTGGTTTGCCTGCATATGTGTCTGTCAACCACATGCCTACAGAGGAGGCCAGAAGAGGGTGACTGAGCCCTCGGAACTGGAGTTACAGATGATTGTGAACTGCCATGTGGTTGCTGGGAATCAAACCCGAGTCCTCTGGAGGAGCAGCCAGTGCTCTTAACCACTGAGTCATCTCTCTGGCCCCTACTTTCTTAATAAATGTAAATAGATATTCTAAGCAGCATCTGCCAAAAGAGTTTGTTCTTCTTTATGTAGCATCAACCAAAGCCCTTGCTATGTCCATAGTTGTTATTGTTGTTTTAAGTATTTATTTTTATTGTATGTGCATTGGTGTTTTCCCTGCATGGATGTCTGTATGAGGGTGTTTGGTTCCCTGGAACTAGAGTTACAGACAGTTGTGAGCCACCATGTGGGTGCTGGGAATTGAACCTGGGTCCTCAGAATTGAACCTGGGTCCTCTGGGAGATCAGTCAGTGCCCTTAACCACTGAGCCATCTCCTCAGCCCCCAAACAGTTGCTTTTGAGCGCAGTGACTTCCAGACTTGAGAATTCCATGAATTGGTAGTTTCTGAAGGAAAGAATTATGGAGACCAACAAGACAGTGTGGGCTTCGTGTCACAACCAGTGGGGACCTATCAGAGGAATGTCTGTGTCTGATAGAGGCTGTGCCTCCCAGCGCCTCTGAGGCGAGCTCTGTGACACACTGAGGGCGGTTGAGCACCCGAGGGAGTGGCCTCCGCTGCGTCCTCCCTGCCCACCTGCTCCTCACATGGCCGTGGACTCTGCTCTACATGGTCTCCACTGCCTGAGGCCATAGCCTGGCTGACCCTCTGTCTTATGCTGTCCCCAGAGGCCCTGGCCTTCAGCTGCTTCACGGAGCTCATGAAGAGGATGAACCAAAACTTCCCCCATGGAGGTGCCATGGACACGCACTTTGCCAACATGAGGTCCCTGATCCAGGTAGGACCCGGAGGCTTCCTGCTCTGACTTTAGGGGAGACAGAGAGTGCAGCCGAATAATTTAAGATTGAACAGTGTGCAGGCTGAGGGTGTGGTGCAGCGGGTAGAGTGAAAGAAAGAATTATGGTAGAGAATCACACGGGAATAGTGTGATTCCTCATGACTTCTTCAGACATCCTTACTTTGATTTTATCCTCCTCCTTCTGTGTTTATCTCCCACCCCCGTCCTTCCCGAATTGGAGGCCTCCATCTTCCCCACCCCCCTTCAGATCACGTGTACCCCTCTGTTCCCCTCTCTGTCGCTCCCTGACCCCCACTCCCACCCCGACAGTGGTTCCCTTTTTACCTTTCCTGTTCTGCAATGACTTGAAGCCGTGGGCTCGCGTCTGAAGATTTGGACCAGAGAGTCAGATGAGAGAGAACACACCATGTTTGTCTTTCTGAGTCTGGGTTACCTCACTCAGTACGATCTTTTTCTAGTTCCATCCACTTAACCTTCAAAACTCATGGTTCCCTTTTTCTTTAGAGCCGAATCCTATTCCCTTGTGCGGATTAGCACTTTTTCATCCTCCATTTGTGCGTTGAAGGACATTAGGTTGCTTCTATCTCCTGGCCGTTGTGAATAGAGGAGCAGCGAACTCTGGAGTAGCATGCTGAGTGCTTCACAAGTATGCCAAGGAGTGCTAGAGCTGGGTCATACAGTTAGATTTGTTTTTAGCTGTTGGAGAGCTCTCTCCACACTGATTCCCACAGTGGCTGCACCCGTTGGCATCTCAAACCCATCAACAGTGAGTGTGCCCCTCTCCACCCCGGTCAGCAGTGGTTGTGGGTTGTTCTGTCAATCTTGGCCATTCGGACTGGGGTCAGGTGAAATCTCAAAGTTGTTTTGATTTGCATAGACCTAGCTGCCAATCAGAATCTACAAGCGGCAGGCCCAGCGGCCAGCTTCGGGCCAAGCTCTGCAGGTGAATCCACACAGGCTGGTACTCTTATGTGCCGTAGGGAGAGCTCAAGCCCAAGGTGGCTCTTGCTGCTTCTTTGGTGGGATTCAGAAAAGCCACCAAATATTTTGGATACAAAAGGTTGAAGAAACAAGATGACTTAGTGACTGCTGGGCTATAGTCTGATCAATTGAGCCCACAAGGTACAAGGAGAGAGTTTGACACATTGTCCTCTGACCCCCCCCCCCCCCCACACACACACACACACACACACACGAGAGAGAGAGAGAGAGAGAGAGAGAGAGAGAGAGAGAGAGAGAGAGAGAGAGAGAGAGAGAGACTGCTAGAGATGTGGCTCAGCACAAGGAAAAGGACCAGAGTTCAGATTCCCAGCACGTTGTAAAAGCCAAGCATGGTGGTGTGCTTTGTCGACCTGGTGCTGGAGAAGCGGAGGCAGTGGCTGTACAATTCTGCGTTCCCAGCAGCCCTGCGTGAGGGTGCTGTTTACTCTGAATCCTTGCCGACACTTGTTACTGTCTGTCACTTTGATCTTAGCCTGTCAGTGTGTGAGCCTGGCTTTCCCAGATCGTGAGCCAGCCCCATGCTGGCCGCTGACAATCCCCTGTGGAGAGAAGTCTGTATGCACCGTTTTGCTCTCTTGTTGACCGGACCTGAGAGCTGACTGGTGTGCAGAGTGGGTCTGCAGCACAGTGGATCTCTGCTGTGTCCTCTGGCCCAGCCCTTTCCCAGGGGGCTGACGGCCTGCTCTCCCTCCATCAGATCCTGGACTCGGAGCTCTTCGAGTTGATGCATCAGAATGGGGACTACACCCACTTCTACTTCTGCTACCGCTGGTTCCTGCTGGATTTCAAACGAGGTACAGACTGTCACCTGTGGGCTTGTCCCCGGAGTCCTTACAGTAGAATTTCTGGGGTGGTTATGATGGGGAAGTAGAGGCTGAAGAGGACACGGGAGTGAAAGGCACCGGGGCAAAGGTGGCAGAAGAGAGAACATTGTGGTGATATATTGTGTACCCCAATAAAGTTTACCTGGGGATCAGAGGACAGAGCCAACCATTAACTTACCTCTATGAGCCGGGCGGTGGTGGCGCACGCCTTTAATCCCAGCACTTGGGAGGCAGAGCCAGGCGGAGCTCTGTGAGTTTGAGGCCAGCCTGGGCTACCAAGTGAGTCCCAGGAAAGGCGCAAAGCTACACAGAGAAACCCTGTCTCGAAAAACCAAAAAAAAACAAAAAAAAAAACCCAAAAAAAAAAAACAAAAAAAAAACTTACCTCTATGAAATCCTCAGCCTCAAGAAAGCGAGTTCCTGTTTCCTCATGTCTTATATATATTGGAGTACACAATATATCACCACAGAACATTTACACAGTCCATCTTGGCACATGCCTTATCACAAAATGGCTATACAGTAGGAGCCATAAAATCCCTGTCTCGGGGGCTTGGGAGATATCTCAGGCAATAAAGTACCTGAACAAGCATAAGGTCCTGAGTTCAGATCCCAGCATCCAAATAAAAAGCCAGGCATGCCAGCTGTTGGGACGGTAAAGGCACTTGCCACTGAGACGGATGACCTGTGTTTGATCCTTGGAACCTATTTGGTTAAAAGAGAAAACCTACTCCTGCAAGTTGTCCTCTGACCTTGATACATGTGCTGTGCTGTGTGTCCCCCTAACTTAATAATTTAAAAAATTTAGAAAGCCAAATGCAGCCATGCATGTGGCATGTCTGTGTTTCAGTGCTGGGAAGGCAGATACAAGTTGGCCACAAGAGCTTGCTGGCCAGCCAGCCCAGCCAAATCGGTGAGCTCAGGGCTCCATGAGGCCAGCCAGACCAGCCAAATCAGTGTGCTCTGGGCTCCGTGAGGTGGAGGTCAATAGAGGAGGACATTGACATCAACATCTCACCTCCACAGACATGCATATACATACAGTTGCACATGAACACACACACACATACTCATAGATGAGGAAACTTAAGAAGTCAAATATGGAGCTAGGAATAGGGGAGCCAGGGCTCAAGCTTGGTTCCGCCCCTCTCTGCAGGTGAGTCCCTCCCACCTGCCTTCCTGCTCAGCAGAGACCAAGAACTCTTCAGTTGAGGGGACTTCAAGCATATTTCACGATGGACATAGAAAGGATGTCACCTCTGAATGCATGTCATCATGCAAACCTGGTGTGGGACTGGGAACACTTGATCTGTGTGGTGGCGTTAACCACCTGCCCCACGCTGTACAGTACCACTGACCACGGCATCTCTGGTCCTTTACTGTGACCAGCAGATCCCATGCAAAGTTGAGGTGTGGAGAGGCTGGAAAGGGACAGCACCAGCCCGCAGCCCCTGGCTGGTTAGTGAAGGGTTGGGACCCAATGCCAGCCTATTGAACTTGGTAGTCTTGCTCTTAAGGCAGAGGTTCTTGACATGTGGGTTGTGACCCCTATGGGGTTAACCGACCCTTTTACAGGGGTTGCCTAAGACATCTGAAAGCATATTTCCAATGGTTTTAGAAACTGAAGAAGCAATCTCAATCTTGGCACTGATATTGATTTTTTGCGCGTACTGTTGCAAAATGTAGCCATGTAGGTTTACTGTTGTTACATTAAGACTGCTACCCATGCTACACCGTGCTTCAAGATAAAATTTCATCTATTTGTAGTTAGAAATAAATATTTCACAAAATATAATTACATAGTTTTGTGATTAATCACTATGCTTTAATTATGTTCAATTTGCATGTTCAATATACATCCTGTATATCGGGTATTTGCATCACGACTTATAACAGTAGCAAAATTACAGTTATGAAGTAGCAACAAAAATAATGGATAGGTGTCACCACAACATGAAGAACTGTATTAGAGGGTTGCAGCATTAGGAAGGTGGAGAACCACTGTCTTCAGGGCTCTTCCATTGCCTTGCTAGGCTGAGGTAGCAGCCAGCCTGCCTATGTACTCGGCCACTGAGAGCCACCCGTGAACACTGCTGGAGAGAGAGGAAAGACAGAAGTAGTGAGCAGGTCAGAGACAGGTCCATGGCAATCAAACCCACACATGCTCAGATTCCTCACACAGGCACCTTAGACCAAGTCCATAAACGGGGAAACTCGGGCTTTGAGGGTCGGATGGCAGGGTCTGGGTGTCTTGAGTCCCAGTCTAAGGTCTGCCTGCTGCAGCAGGGTATGAGCACAGGGCTGGTCTGGGACTGTCACCTAGGGAAGTGGGACGCTTGCAGGGAGGTCTGGCCTTGCACCATGTCCTGGACCAGATCCTATGCTCATGTGTGTCGTGTCCTGCAGAGCTGGTCTATGATGACGTTTTCTCCGTGTGGGAGACTATCTGGGCAGCTAAGCACGTGTCCTCTGCCCACTATGTGCTGTTCATCGCGCTGGCCCTGGTGGAGGTCTACCGAGACATCATCCTGGAGAACAACATGGACTTCACAGACATCATCAAGTTCTTCAACGGTACCAAGGGGTGGGACTGGGGGGCAGGACTGGGAGGTGGGGCTCCCCAGGTACGGGGCTCCAGATGCCAGCAGCTTGACAGGCCCCAATCATTCCCCTGCCTCCACCCTGCTGCCTCCACAGCTCACCAGGGCATGCACATAACACTTGAGTGTTGGGACCTGAACCTATGTTCTCCGCTTGCACAGCAAGTGCCTTTACCCACTGAGCCTCTTCCCAGTCCTCTGTGCCCCCTTAGTGCTATATCAAGGGACTGGCTGGGATCTCAACATGTTCCAGATGTTTTTTTCCATGCTGAGGTTTCAGGGGCAGCGCCTGGCTCTGCCACTGGTTAGCTGTGCCCAGTGGCAAGGTACTACCCTACCTCTGAATATCTACTTCATCCATGAAATATCAAGGTCTGCCCCACAGGAGATCATGGGTAGGGAAAGCGGGAAAAGGGATGCTCTTGGAGTGGCAAGGAATAGGTGCTTAGAGTTGGGTCTCAGAGGGCCACGAAGTGTGTCCTTGTCTAAATGACGTCATATTCTGGGCTTCAGTTCTTCAGGGGAAAAATGCTGCAAACACCTCTTCCCTCAAGGGAAGTCCCGAGAATTAATGACAAGATATGGAAAAGCCCTTCCCGGGTACTTATCCCCGTGAGGGGCCCAATAAGGAAGGCAATTGCTGGTGTTATTGCCACTTAAAGGGTAATTAAATGCTAAAAATGAGGGCTGATTTGCAGCTCCATCACAGAGCATGGGCAAACACTAGGCTCTGGGCTTCATCCCTGGCATCTCACCCCAAAACTTAAAGACTAAGGAGGTTCTAGAAGGAGAAGAAAACCACCCGCGACCCACCTCAGAAACATTGCTAGATCTCTTTCAAGTCAGCTTTTTCTTTTGGAGTAAGTTTGGATTTTAGTCATCTACTAAAATTTTAAATTTAGGACTTTTTTTTTTATTTACTAGGAAAGTTACAGATATGGAACCAAGTGGTGTCATTTTTTAGTTTCCTTCATTTCTGTTGCTGATTTACATGTTTCTGGAATGTTCGACACCAAAACTAAGAAATTAACATTGGCAGACTTCGTGAGTTTCACCAGCACCAGAAACCGACCAGGAAGCCACAAGAGATTCAGTGCAGTTGTTAAACAAACAAACAAAAGCAGTCCCTGGGCTGGGGATGTGACTCAGTTGACTGTTCGCAGTGTGCGAGAAGCCTAGCATCCACCACACCCAAGCAAACCGGGTGTGGCAGTGCACACCTGCAATTCCTGGCCCTGGAAATAAAGGCCAGAAGATCAGAAGTATCATATTTTCATTATCTGTCACCAGACGCAGAAGGTTTTTGTTGTTTCCATTTTCTGGCTATTGTGAGTAGAACAGCAAGGACCATGGCTGAGCACGTGTCTGCAGAACGTGATGTCCAATCTTTTGGTCATATGCCAAGGAGTGATATAACTGAGTCAGCAGATTTATTTTCAGGTTTTTGAGAATTCTCTACACTAGTTTCCAGAGTGGCTGGGACAGTCTGCATTCCCACCAACAGTGAATGAGCCCCCCTTCCCCCACATCCTCTCCAGCATTTGTGGTCTGCTGTTCCATTGATCTTTGCCGTTCTGACTGGGGCAAAATGAAATCTAAGTTGTTTTGATTTGCATTTTCCTAATTGCTAGGGATGACGAAGTTTGTCTTAGATACTTCTTAGCCTTTTGTTGTTGTTGTTGTTTTTTTTTTTTCGAGACAGGGTTTCTCTGTGTAGCTTTGTTGCCTTTCCTGGAACTCACTCTGTAGCCCAGGCTGGCCTCGAACTCACAGAGATCCTCCTGGCTCTGCCTCCGGAGTGCTGGGATTAAATGCATGCACTACTGCCTGGCAAGCCATTTTTATTTCTCCTCTCGAGAACTCTCTGTGCAGGTCTTGGCCCCGTTTTTTAATTAATCAGATGAATTAGTGGCAAAGACTCCCTCCACTCTGCAGGCTGCTTCTTCACTCAAGTGGTGTTTTCTTGGCTGTGCAGAAGCTTTTCAGTTTCATGAGGTCCCACTTGCCAATCGTTGGCCTTAATTCTTAAGCAAATGGAGTCCTGTTCAGGAAGTCCTTTCCTACACCTGTTTTCTGCCTATGTTTGCTTCTAGCAGTTTTGCTATTTCAAGCTTCGCACTGAGGTCTGTCTTAGTTGGAGTTTCTTTTGCTGTGATGAAACACCATGACCAAAGCAATTTGAGGAGGAAAGGGTTTATTTGGCTTACACTTCCATATCACTGTCCATCACTGAAGGAAGTCAGGACAAGAACTCAAGCAGGGAAGGAACCTGGAGGCGGGAGCTGATGCAGAGGCCATGGAGGGGTGCTGCTTACTTGCTTGCTCCCCATGGCTTGCTCAGCCTGTTTTCTCATAGAACCCAGGACCTGGCATCACCCACAATGGGCTGGGCCCGTCCCCATTGTGGTGGTTTGAAAGAAAATGGCCCCCAAGGGAGTGGCACTATTAGGGGGTGTGGCTTTTTGGGGTAGGTGTGGCCTTGTTGGGGGCTGTTGTCAGGGGGAGTGTGTCCATGATCTCTTTCAGTGTATTTGCTGTTGTTGTGTAGGAAAGCTACTGATGCCGTGAGCTCATTAGGTATCTAATTGTATCTAATTGAGAGATGTTGATCATCTCTCCAAGTTTTGTGATAGGATGTTTAGCATCTCTTATATACAGTACCGTGTCATCTGCATGTAGGAATAGTTTGACTTCTTTTTTTGTTTGTTTGTTTTTTGAGACAGGGTTTCTCTGTGTAGCCCTGGCTGTCCTGACCAGGCTGGCCTCAAACTTACAGAGATCCTCCTGCCTCTGCCTCCTGAGTGCTGGGATTCAAGGTGTGTGCCACCGCCACCCGGCTTAGTTTAGCTTCTTTAGTTTGTGTCCATTTACTCTCCTTTCCTTCTCTGGACTCTTGCCCCAGCTAGTGCTTAAAGCACATACCAAAAAAGAATGGGGAAGCTGGGCATTGGAGGTGGCACACACCTTTAATCCTAGCACTTGGGAGGCAGAGGCAGGTGGATCTCTGTGGGTTCGAGGCCAGGCTGATCTACAGAGTTTGTTCTAGGACAGCCAGGGCTACACAGAGAAACCCTGTCTCAAAAAATCAAGAAAAGAAGGAGAAGGAGAAGAAGAAAAGGAGTGGGAACAGTGGACAGTGCTCTCCTTCCTGATTTCAATGGGGTGGCTTTGAGTTTTTCTCCACTTAGGAAGATGTTGGCTGTGGGTCTCTCCTGTATAGCCTTTATCATGGAAAGACGTGTCCCCTGAGTCCTACTCTCTCTAGGGCTTTTATCATGAAGACATTTGGGATTCTGTGAAAGGCTGTTTCTGAGGACCAGAATGTCTGCTGCGAGATTGTGTCTTCTGTATGCGATAGGGGAGCTGCACCCCTGAAATCTAAAAGGATTGGTCACCTACACAAGACCCGAGGAGTGACAGCACCTGTTGACAGGCCAGCAAGGACTGGTGAAAACTCACAAGGCCGCCACCTCTAGATGAAGAGCTACGGGCAATCAACGGTGGCTGGGAGAGAATCCGTCTTCCCTAGGGATGATCCCCCTGTTAGGTTACCCAGTCTCAAATGATCAGCCCTAAACACATATGCATATAAATGGACTCAGCAGGAAGCACTTATATGCGCACACACGTAGGCACACACATATGTAACAATAATAATTATTCTTGGCCAGGAATTTGAAAGGAATTGGGGGGGCATAGGAGGAATTGTAGGGGGAGAGCAAGAGGTAGAAATTATGTAAATATAGTACTCATGTATGAAATCCTCAAAAAACTCAATTAAATTTGAAAAAAGAACCTCAACTGATCAGAAGTTCAAGGTCCTCGTCAGCTACACAGTGGATTCAAGGCCAGCCTGGGTCACGTAGGACTGTCCTAACCCTCCACTTACCGATTCGTTCTTTCCCATGGCTGTTTATTTTCTGTTGTTACCATCACAGACCCCAGTTGTATCTACTTTTTCAAAAATTACCGCACATGATTCTTTTTCAGGGCTGCAGTATACACCCCTCACAACTATCCTGTAATTTACTAAGCATCCTTTCTTGTTGGACATCTTGCTTGTTTCAGTTTGAAAGTGTGATTGAGAACCCAAAACATTCCACACCTCAGCCCAATCCTCCTGCCTCAACACCCCCAAGTTCCCAAACTTCCTCAGTCCGGGGCACCTGTAACTTTTCTGCAATATGCACCCCATGCAAGCCAAAGTTCCCAGTGTTAAGGAGTGAGGTCCAAACCATGTGACACCTTTGTCCTGTGCTCAACACTCAGAAACTATTTGCCACACACCACCTGAAGGAAACCCCATTTCCCTTCGTCCCTCACTTCGTGAAATCACTGGTTGTAGAATATACACACCTGTCAGGCCATGCACGGCTTTGCACACCTCATGATGAGGTTACACACCACCACCCCCTCATTTACTGCCCCCTTGAGACTTTCGCATGGTCCTTGCTTTTTCATCCCAGCAATGTGTGTGGAGCTGAGTGTTGCCGAGGTCCCCTCCAAATGCTCCACAGCCCACAGTATCCCCGAGGTGACTAGGAACCCTAGGAGTACCTCAGCAGGTGCTTTAGGAACTGTGGTCTTAGCTAGCTTTCTCTTTTTGAAATGGTTTCCCCGTGATAAAGTCAAGCTTCCGATTATCCCGCTGTGTGCAGAGCTTTGACAATCTCAGCATTTTGTGTGGCTCTTGATGTTTCTTCCCCTCTCTTCTCCACTGTCCATGGCTTTCTTCATCCCCACAGCATCTTGAAGAATCCGCCACAGGTTTTATACTACCTTTCATTTTTTGAGACACAGTCTTGCTCTGTATCCCAGGCTGGCCTCCAACTCTCAATCCTCCTGCCTCAGCTGCCCCAGTGCTGGGATTACAGGTGTGCCCCGCTGTGCCTGGCCTGACACAGACTTTGTGAAGTATTCACAGACATTCTGCCTTTGGGGAAGGGTGGAAGACACAGCCACACTCTGAGCCAGCATCGCTTCTTTACGTTTCCATGGTAACGTTGTGCAGCGGCTTCCTGTTGCGACCCTCATTTTTTACAGCTGGGGAAGCTAAGGACTGGAGGTGCATGCCTCCTCTCAGAGTCACTCTGTGGGGTGGGAACACCCTAGAGTTCACACCAGGAGCCGCGGGATCTCCCGGGGCTGACCCACAAGGCCGCTCACGAGTGCTGTCTTCTCTTGCAGAAATGGCTGAGCGGCACAATGCGAAGCAGATCCTGCAGCTGGCGCGGGACCTGGTGCACAAAGTGCAGATTCTGATCGAGAACAAGTGAGGGGCCGCAGCAGCCAGGCATCCCTGCTGTCGCCCACCCCTTTCCCCCCTGCAGCCCAGCACGAGGTCCTTCGTCTGTGGACCAGTGCGGACTTCTGTACAGAGAGCCAGTCTCTTGACCTTGGCCGCTGGGCGGTGGGGTAGAGAAGAGCCCAGCTCAGCCTTACGTTTTCCTGTCTGACCAAAGATTGCCCAAGACTGGGATTTCCCCCTCTTGGGAGTTGGGGTTGTGAGTAAGTAGAGGTGGCCTCTGGGCCTGTTGTCCCTCTTCTGTCCCCTGTTCCTTCCTCATCTGTACAGGAGGCCTCTGGGGCTTCCTCTGCACCTGGCAAGGAAGGGCCTCTGAAGGTGTTCCAGAACATTCCTGCCAGGCTGGCTTGGAGCAGGGTCTCCCTTAGGCGTTACTCACATTTGAAGTCCCTGATGTCTTTGAGCATCATCCCTGACTTCAAACCACCGGATGTCACCCATACCATCTCTCAAGGTGACCCAAATGTCCCTGCACAGCAGATGTGCCCCACCAGAGAACCACTGGCTTGGGGGAGGGGCTACCAGCTATCCCCGTCCGTTCTCTTCATGCTGAGGTCTGTTCCATGGCCCTGTCAGAAGCACACAGCTTCCTACAGCCCTGCTGGAGTCAGATCTCACTCTCTGTGTTTTCTGACTTTTCTCTGCCCACTGCCAGGAGACTCTTTTTTAGGAAGGCATTCTGTGAGTGCCCTGGGGATCCAAGCAGTGTTTGTAGGTGGGAGGTAGGAACTCCTGAGAGCCCAACCCTTACTACCCTCCCCTAAGGGAGACCTCACAGCCATCACCTGTGGGCCTGGGCTCAGAAGCCTGCAGATGTGTGTGTTTGTGGAAGTCTGCAGATATGTGTGTTTGTGGAAGCCCTGCTCAGGTACACTAGTCTTCTCTAAGCACTTTGTTCTCTCGGGACAGAGGAGGGATGAGCCAGGGGTTGGCCCATGGTGGGATTGGTCTGTGTTCTATGATGGTGAGCTGGGACCAGGGGTGGGTCTGAGAATGGTTCCTCTACACCTTCATACCAAGACCCGCTGATCCGCACACCAACCCCGAATGAGCTTTTGGACCTGCCCACTGTCCCTCAGTAGAGCGGTCTGGGTGGGGTGCAGCAGAAATCAAGAGTCACAATGGAATCTCATCCCCAGAACCTACATACAGCCTCTGGGGCAATCAAGGAATAGCAAGCAGGAATTCATAGAGAGGAGACATGAGTGGTTTGAAACATCTCCAGGGGGTGCCTTGAGCCCCACTCTGCAGGCTTGTGATGTCCTCTCTCGTTAGCCCTCCTGAGTCAAAACCTTTGCCCTCCACCCAGCGGGTAGGGTGGACAGAGAGAGCCCTGAATGGATCTCTATGGAGAGCCCCACTTGTGCCCAGGGCAGCAGGAAGGGAGGCCACCCGGTGACTGCAGTCGCCTCCCAGCCAGACCCCCAGCTTCCCACGATGGGAGGAGAAAGGGGCGCCCAATAAACATTGATTTTGCCACAGGGCCGCTGGCACAAAGGGGGGTATTTTAGCACAGCCGGGTCCCGACCCCCTGACCCTTATTTATTTTTGTAACTGGCCAGTGTGGAGTATAGCACAAGACCTCCCTCCGACCCCCGTCGTGCCTCCCGAGCGCGTGTGCTTGTGGTTCTGAGTGCCTCGTATTTATTCCACTTACCAGCTGATGTCTGTGTGTCGTGTTTTCTCCTGTCCTGGAGCTGGGCCTTGGGGGAGTGTCCCCCCCTGCCCAGGGAGTTCTCTTCTTAGTGTTGCCCAAGTGTCTCGTAAGTGTTTACTGAAGAGGTGGCTCTATTCAGAGCAAATATAGCCGAGTGGAAAACGTAAGTGTGGGTCTAGTTATTTTGCTGTTTCTTTGGGTTTTTTGTTTTGTTTTGTTTTTGTTTTGACAAGGTCTCACTGTGTAGCCCTAGCTGGCCTAGAACTTGCTATCTAGAGCAGACTGACCTTGAACACAAAAGATTCCTTTGCCTTTGCTTCCCAAGTGCTGGGATTAACGGTGTGTGCCACCACGTCCAGCATTTGTAGGGTGTGTGTGTGTGGGGGGGGTGGACAGGGTTTCATGTAGCCCAGGCTAGCCTTGGCCTTCCTTTCCAGCAGAGGCTGGCTGAGGCTGGGTTTGAACTTCCGATTCCCCCTAAGTGCTGTGATTATAGGCAGGCACTATCTCATCTGGGAGGCCCTCACCTTCTCATGCCAGCATGGTGGGACCAGCCACCTTCCCTCCCCCTCCTCTCCCAGGGGAGGCCCCAGTAGAAGGAGGGATGGCCAAAGCAGGGCAGCGGGAGGGGGTGATGTCCATTTCTGACCTTGACAGACACTCTTTTCTCCAGTCCGATGACCAAGGAGTTTCTCCCTGACCCTGAACCTACGTCGTCATCCCTCATGTCCAAGCCCCTCCCTAGGCGTGATTCTGTACACCTCCAGAGGCACAGTGTCCTGCTCACCTCCAGAGGCACAGTGTCCTTACACCAACTCACTTTTAAAACCACAAAGAGGAAGCCAGAACTTTTGGCACAGGCAGCAGAAAACTGTGAGAATGATTATTGGAAATACTCTCTCTCAGCAGAGACTTTGAGCTCAGAGCCCTCTGCCCCTTCCTTCGTAAAGCAAAGCCACAGGACTGGCTCCCGCAGTTACCCTCAAGGACACCCCTCCCGAGTGATCTAAACACCTCCCTCATGCCCCTTTCTCTTTAAGGGTCCATCACCTCCTCCTCACACTAAGCTGGCGGCATTTAAGATTCAAACTAGGACATTGAGGCAGAGAGTCCAGTGTGGGTGGCTTAGTGGGCAAAATGCTTAATAACCGAAGGACCTGAGTTTGGTCTCCAGGACCCACATAAAAAAGCTAGGTGTGGCTCTACACATCTGGAATGCCAGTGCTGGAGAAATGGGAGATGGAGGAATCCAGTGGCTCCCTGGCCAACCAGCCCTGCCATTGAGATTCACTGTCTCAAAACAGGTAGATGGTGTGTAAACGGACTACGCGACCACTCCAGGGTATGGGAAGGGTGTATTGTTAGATGTGAGGGAGAGATCAGTTGGAGGCATCAGGAAGGGTCCAGAGCAGAGGAAGAAGTAGGCTGAACATAGCCAACCGACTGGACATGGCTGGGGCTGTCTGCAAGAGACGGGGAAATAGCAGGGGATAGAGGACAGAGAAAATAACAGTGAGATTAGCAGGAACATAGTGGGTAGTTAGAATAGCTACGCTACAAGAAGGGTGAGTTGTAGGGGAGGGAAGGGCCAGGAGACGGTTGTTGGAGCTTTGAGATATATAACAAGTGCTTGTGAGTGTGGACTGAGGGAGCCTGGAGGCTGGCACAGACCTTGATTATGCTGATAGGCGCCACGGTTAATAATACACTAACTGGAGAGCCATATGTCCTTCTGTCAGAGGTAAGAGAAATGACTTATTTTGGTAAAGCTGAACCAGCTTCACAGGTCCCTGAGGAATTCTGGCTTTGAACTAACCACCAGGAAGCCTCCTGTAGCCCAGGTTGAGCTCATTTCTGGATATTTGGACTGCACTTTGGAGTTCAGGGACTTGGAGTTTCCTTCGGACCTGACGGATGGTACCCAAGGAACAGCACTCCAGGCTGACCTCTGGCCTCACACGTTTGTGCTCCACACTAGAACACACACACACACACACACACACACACACACACACACACACACAGAGAGAGAGAGAGAGAGAGAGAGAGAGAGAGAGAGAGAGAGAGAGAGAGAGAGGATGTGAGAAGCACTGAAGATACACCACAGCCCAGTGAGGATCGTGTTCCAAGCTGTAAAGGAGGAATGGAAATAGGGGTGACTTTCTCACAATGTCAACTAAACTGGGATCGTCTGTCCGTCTACCCTCTGGAGACTTCGGATCCCAGCTCTACTGCTGTGGGACAGGACGACCCTCCAAGCCATCCGCCCCCATCTTCGTCAGGCCAGCTGTGTCCATCTGCAAAGATCATCCCAGCAGGGCTTGTGGACGGCTGACCTGAAAACTAAGACTCACACCGTATCCCCAGTAAAGAAAAGAGAGCAAAGAGTGCTGGTGCTCGGCCCCTCTCTCCTTTTTACACACTCCAGGATCCCAGCCCAGGGAGTGGTGCCAACCAGTGTGGGCAGCTGGTCCCTCCTCATTTCCTGCCGGCAAGGCAGTCCCCCACAGGCCTGTCCAGATGTCTGTCTTCCAGGTCGTTCTAGAGCCTGTCAAGTGGATGACAGATTAGTGGTCCCAGGGGGTTTAGTTGTTGGCTGGTTTTACTCTTTTGGGGGGCCATCACCCAGCTCCCAAATAAATACACACACGGAGGTTTATTCTTAACTATAAATGTCTGGTCTTAGCTTGGCTTATTTCTTGCCAGCTTTTCTTAACTTTAAATTAATCCAATCTAGCTTTTGCCTTTGGGCTTTTACCTTTCTTTATTTCTGTATACCTTTTGTTATTTCTTACTCTGTGGCTTGCTGTGTAGCTGGGTGGCTGGCCTCTGATGTCCTCCTCTTCCTCTGGCTACTTCTTTTTTTTTCCTCCCAGATTTCTCCTTCTATGTATTCTCTCTGCCTGCCAGCCCCACCTATCCTTTCTCCTGCATTGCTATTGGCTGTTCAGCTCTTTATTAGACCAATCAGGTGTTTTACACAGGCACAGTAACACAGCTTGATGGAGCTAAACAAATGCAACATAAACAAAATAACACACCTTAAAATAATATTCTACAACAGGTTTATTCTGGTCCACGGTGCCCATCATGGCGGGGGAGGTATGGCGGCTAGAGTAAGAAGCAGCTGGTCACTCTGCACGCACAGGCAGGAAGCAGAGGGAGATGAATCCTGGTGCTCAATTCACCTTCTCACTTTTATGCAGTTCGGGAGCCCAGCCCCCAGGATGGTGCTGCACGTTCAAGTGCATCTTCCCAGCCCAGTCAACCTCATTATGAAAGTCTCTCACTGGCATGCCCGAGGCTGCTTCCTGAGGTGATTCCTGGTCCTGTCAACTGGACAAGCAACATAAAACATCACAGACAAGAAGTCTAGAGATAGGGCTGGAGAGATGGCTCAGAGGTTAGGAGCACTGGCTGCTCTTCCAGAGGTCCTAAGCTCAACTCCCAGCAACCACATGGTGGCTCACAACCATCTGTAATGAGATCTGGCGCCCTCTTCTGGCCTGCAGGGATACATGCAGGCAGAACACTGTATGCATAATAAATAAATAAATCATTTTTTTAAAAAAAGTCTAGAGACAGACAGGCAGACATCAGAAACAGATGGAGGCCTCTGAGCTCCCAGAAACAGCAGGGTTTCCTCATCAGTGTTCTACTTATGTGGAGGGTGGGGTGAGTTCTGAGCCGCACCCAGCGGGGGACAGCATCCTGCACACAACAGATTCACTAAACAGCTCCTGGGAAATAAAGACACTCAAATTCCGAAGGAGAGGAGGGATTATAAAGAACAGAGAAAACAAGAATTGCCCAGAAGAGGGTGTCAGATTAGATGGGTGTGGTGGTGCACACCTTTGATCCCAGCACTTGGAAAGCAGAGGTAGACAGATCTCTGAGTTTGAGGCCAGCCTGGTCTACATCGAGAGTTCCAGGACAATCAGGGCTACATCATGAGACCTTGCCTCAAAACAAATCAAAACAGAAAACAGCGTCTTGGATTAGACAGCCATCTTTTCAGGGTCACTCTGTGCTCTTTCACCCATACATTTAATTCTCACCCTAGTCCCCTTAGTTCTGTGAGCCGGGGACATGGTGACAGCACATATTTGCCAAGCTCTCTGTGACAGACATGGCACAACATGCTCCATTTACATGTGGCAAATCAAAGTCCTTCATAACAACTCCACTAAGTAGGCGTTAGGCCAACCTCCAATTTACCAAAGAATAAATGAGTCCAGAAAGGGAAAGCGATTTGCCTGAGGTCACACAGCATAGAAGCAGAGGAGGTGGGATTTGAACCTGAGTATGGAGCAATTTCATACGACTATAGAGTAGATTGTTCTTGTTTGTCTTTTGCTTTTCCTGAGTGATGCTCTTTTGCTTATTCTGACACGAGAGTGATTCCCCGAGTGTCATTAGAGGAGGGGGTGGCTGTCCTCTGGATTGCGGTCATTCGAGGCCATCTGATGACAACAAGCAGGCTGGTCAGGACCGTGTTGAAGATGGCAGTGGTGTAGCCCCAGCTCAGCTGGCATGTTCCGCTGTAGTATGTGCAGGAGCCTTCACAGACTTCTTTGGCTAATGGGGAAGCCAGAGTGGCTGGAAAAACCAGCAGACCTACAAGGGTGGAGGCCGCTGGGGGCGGCAGAAAAGGAAAGTCAGTGTTTGGGCAAAGGCTTTGGGGATGACCTATCATTTCAGGACTCACCCACCACCCTGCCACCCCCTACCACCACTACATATCCATCCATCTATCCACCAGTCCATCCAACTATCAATTCATCCATCCTTCCATGCACCTACCCACCCACTCACCCACCCACCCATCCATCCACTCATCCACCCATCCACCCATCATCCACCCATCCACCCATCCATTCATCTATCCACCCATCCATCCACCCATCCATCCACCCATCCATCCACCCATCCATCTGCCCTCCCACCCATCCATCTACCCATCCATCTACCCACCCATCCATCCATCCACCCACCTATCCATCCACCCACCCATCCACCCACCCATCCATCTACCCATCCATCTACCCACCCATCCATCCACCCACCCACCCATCCATCTACCCACCCACACATTCATCCACCCACTCATCCATCCATCCAACTATCAATTCATCCATACTTCCAACCACCTACCCACCCATCTACCCATCTACTCATCTACCCACCTTCCTGCTCACCTACTCATCTACCCATCTCTCTGTGCATGCACCCACTCATCCATCCATCGACCCATCTCTCCATCCATCCACTCTAGAGACTGAGGCACACACACATCATGTCCAAGGTCCTAGGTTCCCTGACTAGCACCATGCCCATAGGAAATTGTGTTTCAGAGTTTCTGTGTTGTGCTTTGTGAATATTTAAGTGAAAATCGACCCCCAGGAAAGAGCTCTGTCAGAGAGTGATACTTTGTTTCTGCTCAGTTTGTCACCCCCACCCCCATCCCCACCCCCCACGCCCAGTGCATCAGGGTAGATCCTGGGGTGTCAAATTGCAGATTCCTGGGGAGCTTCCATACTATGTATCTAGGTGTATTCTTCCCACAGACTCTAAAGATCAAGAATCCATTACAAAATATAGGCAAAAGAAACTCCCGTGGGGACAGTAAGGCTAGAAATAAAATGAACAGACAGCTGGGGGGGCGGGGGGGAGAGGTCCTCCCACTGAGAAGGAGAAAGCAGCTCCCTGCTCGGAAGTAAGGTCCAAGCAGATTCCTGCAGAGGGGAGGGAACTGTGGCATGAGTGTGGGATTACAGCGTCAGAGGGAAGTGGGCAGCTGGAAAGGTGAGGCCAGGACGGGGAGGGCTGAGGCAGGAGAGAGAGACTTGGGTTTCCCTCTGCCTGCCATGGGAAGCCCTTGGAAGGTGGATAAGCCAGTTGGCTGGTTGGGTCTGGTTTCCCTCAGCTGGGCCTGTCTGTGGGGCAGGAGGGCAGGAGGAGGACAGGTATGCCAGTGCAGGAGAGGAAGCCTGAGCTGGAGCCTGTGGGGCCTTGTTATTCTGGCTTGGGTGGGAGGAGTAGTGGGTGAATTAGATGAGAGCCACCGTGGGGCTCAGGCCACCCCACCCAGAGGCTCCCAGTGAACTAGAGAAGAGCGACCCTTCTCTCCACTGAAGCAGAAGGGAAGCGAGGACTAGACCCCAGCACCTTCTCAGCTCTTGATTGGGCATCCTTGGGCGGTGCACAGCCTGTCCAAACGTGCAGTGGTAGGTAGCTCTGGTAAACAAGGTACAGAATGGATGGACCAAAGAGAAACATAGGAGTAGACAGGACTAGGTCAGCTAAGGCCAGGTGTGAGTGGCTTCAACATCCTGTGTCCTCCTGTCCCCAAGTCCTGAATGGCTGAAGGACAGGGGTAGTTCACAATCTCGGGGTTTGCCTCCAAGATCTCAGCACTGTGTGCGGGAGTCTACCTGCTGCTGCCTGCACCATGGGTGTTGGACCAGGGCCCCTCCCGGGATACAACCTTCTCGGGGCCAGTGCCCAGGCCAGAAGGAGAAGAGCGCTAACGGCCAGCAGGACCCAACCTCCCAGGAGCATTGCAGCCGAGACCTTCGGGAGAGAGGAGAGGGAGGTGGGATGGGGCACATGGCAATCACTCTGCCTGTTGCCCAGTGAGTCCCTGAAATGATCCCAACAGCTATGTGTTATTATAACCCCATTTTCCCTACAAATAAACAGAGATTGTAAACCCTTTGCCTTAAGACACACAGCTAGTCAAATAAACAGAAGCAGAATCCGGGTCAGTGAACCACTACATCCTGCCCTTAGTAAGCACTTGCCAGGATCGCCAGGAGGAGGCCCTAATCTGCAATGTCAGCTTTGTGATCAGTTTTGAAGGCTGTATAATATTCTTCCTAGGTGCTGGATTAAGTACCTGTTCATCACCCTCCCCACTGTTGATCGCCATGACCTGCGTAACCATAATGACTTGAACACCTCATCTTTCATTTGTTAAACCCCGTAGTGCTTAGAGTGAAGTCATATCGGGGTGTGCAGGTTGCATATTGCAGAGCCGCCACAGATTTGCTTATGGATGACAGCGATTTCCTAGACCGCGATTTCCTAGCAGGTGGCAGGAAGAAGGTGATTTTTTTTCCTGGCTTGCACAAAGGTTCTCGAGGGCTAAGAGCTGCCTCTAGACAGAGTCACACCCTACCCGATGCCTGCAGAGCCCAGAGCTCAGAGGTGTAGCCCAGAACCCTATGCAAAGTTCTTTGGGTGTTTCTGGCAGTTTCTGGGCTTAAGAGCCTGTGGGCTCCTACACTGGGACAGCCGGTGGTAAGCTAAGGACGCTCGGAGCCCACTCCTCGGGAGCCAGCAGCCCTGGGAGAGCTGTGTCTCACCTTCCAGGCCAAGCCAGGCATGTCCTTCGGGGACCCAAAGGTCACACAGCTCTGGTTCCAGCGGTCACCCTGTGGCCAGGAGCAGTACGTAAAGACACCATAGGAGAAGGAAGGGCTCTGGAACCAGGCAGGGGAGACCAGGCTGAGGCCAGACATGCCTGTGAGAGAGAGTCCTAGGGCAGCCCGCACGCCGACCTCCATCAGGAACGTGGCTGATCTAGGGGTCAAGACAAGGCGAGAGGTGAAGAGGACACAATGAGGTGACCCGGCCCGGGGACACACCAGTGCCCGTTCATTTGCTCACACACACACACACACACACACACACACACACACACACACACTCATGCCTTTTTCTGTCTCCTGCGATGGTTAATCTCAACTGTCAATTTGACAAGATCTACAACCAGCAAGCCTCCGTGAGAGGTCATCTAGATTAGGAAGGCCCATCCTGAATGTGGGTAGTGTGAAGCTGGGGGCCTAGGCTGAATAAAAAGGAGAAAGTGCACACACACCTTCAACCCTGGCGCTTGGGGGGCAGAAGCAGGCAGATCTCTGAGGTTCAAGGACAACCAGGGCTACACAGAGAAACCCTGTCTCAAAAACAGAAAGAAAAAAAGAAAGAAAGAAAGAAAGAAAGAAAGAAAGAAAGAAAGAAAGAAAGAAAGAAAGAAAGGAGGGAGGGAGGGAGGGAGGGAGGGAGGAAGAAGGAAGGAAGGAAGAAGGAAGGAAAGAGAGAGAGAAAGAAAGAAAGAAAGAAAGAAAGAAAGAAAGAAAGAAAGAAAGGAAAAAGAGAAAGTGATCTAAGCAGCATCCTTCCGCTGTCTGCTTCCTACTGCAGATGTCCCTCCTGCCCCTCCCTCCTGCCCCTCCTGCCCGTCCTGCCTCCTCTTCCACCATGGACACTGCACCCTCAGACTGTGAACCAGAATAAACCTGTTCTTCAAGTTGCCTCTAGTCAGGTAGTTGACCACAACAAGAAAATTCACGTCTTCCTTGTCCAAAAGGACAGCCAGCAGCATGGCATCCCTGAAGCCCCATACCCCCAGGCTGGGTTTCTGTCCCACCCACCAGCTAACTCCTCTCCGTGGAGGGCCTGGGACTTGTCCATTGTTCAGGGTAGACTAGGATCTGGTGGGGATTTGGGCAGCTGGTGCAGCTGACATTCTTGGGAGTCTGTGGACTCTGTCTGCTCCTGTCCCGTGGGATGTCACTGTTCCCGAGTTCATTCTTATTGCCACCAACAGCCCGTCTCCTCACACCTGCCTAGTTCCATGCTAGGAACCAGGGGGGAATAACATAGATGTTCAGTCTCCTGCAGGATTGCTGTGAGCATTTGGGAATGTGGACCCATGATCCCTGGAATCCTGATAGACTTTGGTATTGTCTCTGTCCACTTTCTGTTGTTATAACACAATATTGCAGACTGCATCATTTATTTAAAAAAAATCATTTGATTAATGATGTTGGGAAGACCAAGAGTACTGTGTGGCATCTACTTAGAGTCTGATAAAATGTCCAGTCTATCTCCTTTCTCCTCCCGTTCCCCTCCCCTCCTCCTCCTCCTTCTTGTTCATTGTTTTATGGTGTACATGCATGCCCATATATGTATGTGTGGGCATGCATGCACATGTAGGCACATGTATACAGAGGCCAGAGGTGTGATTCCTCAGGAGTATTCACTGTTTTTGTTTTAGATTTATTTATTTATTATGTATACAGAAGAGGGCACCAGATTTCATTACAGATGGTTTGTGAGCCACCATGTGGTTGCTGGGAATTGAACTCAGGACCTCTGGAAGAGCAGTCGGTGCTCTTAACCTCTGAGCCATCTCTCCAGCCCCACTGTTTTCATTTTTTGAGGCAGGGTCTCTCCCTGGGACCTGGAGCTTGCTCATTAGGCTGGCTGACCATCGAGCCCCAGGGTCCACCCACTCCAGGGTCCACCCACTTCTCCCTAGTGCTGGGATTACAAGCATGCACTCACTACACCCGGCTTTTGTCTGTTTGTTTTTTGAGAAAGGGTCTGGTTGTCCTGGACTCCATATGCAAATGGGGCTGGCCTCAACTCAGTGATGGGGCTGCCTCTGCCTCTCCTGGGATCAAAGGCATGTGCCCACACTCAGCAACACCTGGGTATTTTACATGGTTATTTTTTATTTTTTGGAGGGGTGGCTTGCACACAAGCACTTACTGCTTTAGCTAGAGTTTTCCTGACTGGCCCACAGTCAGGAAAAATCTCTCTCACCTGCCAGTCCCACAGCCACTCAGACCCAACCAAGTAAACACAGAGACTTATATTGGTTACAAACTGTATGGCTGTGGCAGGCTTCTTGCTAACTGTTCTTACAGCTTAAATTAATCCATTTCTATAAATCTATACCTTGCCACATGGCTCGTGGCTTACCGGCATCTTCACATGCTGTTTGTCATCGTGGCGGCTGGCAGTGTCTCTCTGACTCAGCCTTCCACTTCCCAGCTTTATTCTCCTCCTTGTCCCGCCTATACTTCCTGCCTAGCCAATGGCCAGTCAGTGTTTTATTTATTGACCAATCAGCAACACATTTGCCATACAGAACATCCCACAGCATACTGCCTGAGCAGCTCCCCTCTCTTCCTCCTCTTACAGAGCCACTAACTAACCATCCTGGGGCCCCACCCTCCTGACCTCACTAGCCCATTTTGACCTCCCCATGGCCTCACCCCCAGACACCATCGACACAGGAATTCAAAGTTTTCAGCAGGGGAGCTTTTAGGGGTACCTCCCAATCAAGACATGTTTTCTAAAGAAAAGTAAAATTAAATTAAAAACAACAACAACAATAAAAAAGCAAGGGGGCTTAAAGTAGAGCCTTGGGGTTGGAGAGATGGCTCAGAGGTTAAGAGCACTGGCAGCTCTTCCCGAGGTCCTGAGTTCAATTCCCAGCAACCACATGGTGGCTCACAACCATCTATAATGAGATCTGGTGCCCTCTTCTGGTGTGTAGGCAGAATACTGTATACATAATAAATAAATAAATCTTTAAAAAAATGATTTTAAAAAGTAAATAAAGTAGAGCCTTACCTAAGTAACGAAGGAAGTCTTCTGGTCCAGGCTGGAAGGAGTCTTGCCCCAGTGGTGGTGGTGGTGGTGGAACCTGTTCAAGCTCTCTCAGGCATAAGTCAGAAAGTGGGTCCCCACCAACGGCAAATGGCCTGGGATGCAGCTGTAGAACTTGGGGGTTCTCAGAGCCCCGTAGTGCTTAAATGTGACAGGGAATCCTAGCCTCTAGCCTGAGATCTGGGCCAAGATGGCCACAGCTACAGGCCACAGTTTCTTCCTGTGTCTAAGAAGCACACAGATCCCAGCGTGTGTAGTACAGAGGAGCTGGCTGTCTGGGCTTGGGAGTGTGTCTCAATCTTGGTAAGCGGAAGGGGAGACTTCTGTGGGGATGGGGAGAGATCGGCCTGGGCAGAAGGGCACGGTCAGGTTGTGAGAGCTTTTCGCTCTGGGATTAGGCATCTCTCTGAGGCTGCTAGTCAGCACATGAGGAGTCGTCCCTTGGGTGACAAAGGACTTATTTTTCCCCTTTCACCCACACCTCCCATGGGTCAGCTGATCTCAGGGGTGTAATTTCAGGCCGAGAGACTGGGGAGTGGAGCCCTGCAGCCCTGTCCTCCACCGTCCCAGGGTGCTCTGGTGTTTCTGGGTCCTTGAAAAGACTCGATAAGCCTCAGTGCCACCTTGGAAAATCACAGCCACTGAACAGGTGCCCAGAAAGCTAAGTGAGGCTCTGCAACCCCAAAGCACACTCCACCAGGCTCCAGTTACCGGTGTCCACCTACCGGGAGCCCGAACGAGACCGAGTGGATGCTTTCTCCTTTGTCTAGACCTGACTTTTCAATTTCATTTAAAAAAAAAAAAAGATTATGCATATGGAGAGTGGGTGTCAGTGTGCACGTGGAGGTCAGAGAACAACTTCAGGGAGATCATTTCCTCCTCACACTGTGTGAGTCCCTGTGATCAAGCTCAGGTTAACAGCTTTGGCCAGTAAGCACCTTTACACGCTGAGTCATCCTGCTGGCTCCTAGAGCTGAAGGAATCCCTGACTAGCAACCATGAGTGATGCTATTCCACCCACAGGTGATGGTAAAGTTGAGGCTCAGACTCAAACTCAGAGAGCAGGGCTTCTGCCTTTCATCTCGAAGTTCTTGGAGACACTCAGGATTTAAAATCAGAGGCGGACATTCCAGTGGCCTCCAGATTTTTGCCACAGTTAGGGCATCGGCCACTGTCCCACCAGATCCAGCCAGGTCACAAAGATGATTCAAGAGACAAGACCTGTCCCCAACAGTCTCAGGAGAGAAGAGGGGCACAGAGGTGGCAGCCGGGGACTTCCTTTATGAAGCTAAGTCATATTCTTCTCTGGACTTGGATGTCCTTGTCTGTAGACTGAAGGCATTTGGAACCCGGTCCTTCAACTGTTAAGTCCTGAGCCCACAGTGACCCCACCCCCACCCCACCCCACCCCACGCCCCACAACCAACCTCAATACAACACAGTGGGGAACATAACAATCTGTTTCTTCAAGGAGCTTAGGGTCATGTAAGCAAGATAGGGCCTTAAGACATAATACTATGGCCTCTATATCCATCCATCCATCCATCCATCTATCCATCCATCCATCCAACTATCCACCCATCCATCCATCCACTCATCCACTCATCCATCCATCCAACTATCCATCCACCCATCCATCCATCCATCCATCCATCCATCCATCCATCCATCCACCCACCCATCCATCCAACTATCCATCCATCCATCCATTCATCCATCCATCCATCCATCCATCTAACTATCCATCCACCCATCCATCCATCCACCCATCCATCCATCCACCCATCCATCCATCCACTCATCCATCCATCCATCCAACTATTCATCCATCCATCCATTCACTCATCCATCCATCCATCCATCCATCCATCCATCCACCCACCCACCCGTCCATCCAACTATCCATCCATCCACCCATCCATCCATCCATCCATCCACCCACCCATCCATCCAACTATCCATCCATCCATCCATCCATCCATCCACTCATGTACCTATCCAATGCAGCAAACCACCCATTCATGCATGCAGCTATCCTTCCATCCATCCCATTAATTACTAAGTGTCTAGTACATCCCAGAGTCTATACTAGGTGCTAGGAACTGAACATCGAACAAGTTAGCCGCAGTCTCTCTCCCATGGACCCTGCCCCTGACTGGGGAAGAGAGGAAATAAGTCCAAATATAAAGCAGATGCTTGGACTCGGAGTATGAGAGGAAACGGTGGGAGCGGTGGTGGTGGTGGGGACCTGGGATGGTTGTGTGGCATTAGGGGAGTCTGAACCCAGCCTCAGATGGGGAATGGCTGCATCAGAGGAAGCAGTGGCTGAACAGGAGGCTGGGGCAGTTGAACCGTATTCACGGCAGAGCTGCTTCATGGGACAAGGCACCGAGGAAGGGCACAGGGCTGCCAGGTGAGACCCGAGGACGGGGTCCTTCAAGATATGGACTCTCTCAGTTGCATCAGTCTTAGTGTTCGGAGGTATGGGTTCCTTTGAAAATATGATTTAAACCTGTGGCTGTGTTCCCATTCAGGCTCCAGACCCCATAGAGAATCAAGCACACAAGAGTGTGTACTAGATCAGGGCTCCTCTTACAGCCCCCTGAAAACCTGCTGGGGGCCCTAAGCGATGCCTGGGGTCAGCCCAGCTCCTTCCCCTCTCCTTACCTCAGATGGCCCTTCTGTCCAGGGTCCCCACACCTTGGGTCAGGCCTCTCCAAGGTTACCTTCTCCACGTGACCTCCCCTGCTCCAGCTCTGTCCTTAAACACAAATCTGCAAGCTTTTAAAAGGTCCCTTTTCTTTTAAGGGTCACATTCAGGTTGGTAAGCAGAGCAGGGTCACGTGAGGAACTGGTCTGAGAAGGGTGTGTACACACAGGCATGTGTTTTCCTTCCTGGTTCCTGAAATCAGTACTTTTCACTCTGTGCCGACTGAGGGGCGGCCGGCCGAGAGTGGAACTCCAGCCTCAAATAGCATGAGGGGAGGGAGGTGGGCTTTCCTGGGTAGGAGAAGGCACGACAGGGGCTACCTGAGCAATTGTTAAATAAAGGGGGCTTACTCCTTCTCTTTGTTCTAAATGATGAAAACGCAACCCCCCCCCAAAAAAAAATATGGAATACACCTCCAAGATGCTCAGGTAGAAATGAGAAATGGACAGACGCACACAACTGAGAATTCTATGGTGCAGCTTCGGACACAGTTCAATCCAGATAAATAAACAATCTCAATCACTCAGTCTCTCACAAGGTGCCACACTCATGCTCAGGAAAAGCTCATATAGCGGGCCCTGGGGGCGGGGGTGCACACCAGTTGACATCATCAAAAGCGGTGTTTCTCCCCCCAAATTAAGGACAGAAGACCTCAGCGCGATCCAGTGTGCAGCCTTGACCAAGATCCTCCTGCGGCGGGATCTGGGGCTACTGAGGTGAATCCCTCATTTCCTCATTCATGCATCCACTTCCTTTCTTTAAATCAGTGTTTGCTAGAGGGCCATGGAAACTTGTGGGTCCCAGATCTGCTATTACCAGCTGTAACTGGCCTGACTGGGCTTTGTCCTGCCAGGGGCACCCAGCAGTCCTGCCCAGCCTCTGCTGGCCTCTCCTTGCAGGCATCCTGGGTACATGCCCTGGCACTCCAACCTGGCTGGCTCAGTCAGCAGTGACATGGCCTGATGGTGACCCTGTCTCTAAAAAAACCCAAATGAATAATAACAATAACAGCAGCAACAACAACAACAATAATAAATAATAATAGAGAGATTCTAGCAGTTCTAACAACTTACAGGATGAGACTGAAGCCCACACATGGATGGGTCAATGGTAAGTGTGGGTGGGCATGACAGGGACTGCTTAGATGTGCATATCTGTAGTCATTATTTAAAGTTAATTTGCAGGGCTGGAGAGTTGGCTCAGAGGTTAAGAGCACGGGCTGTTCTTCCAGAGGTCCTGAGTTCAATTCCCAGCAACCATATGGTGGCTCACAAACCATCTGTAATGAGATCTGGAGTCCTCTTCTGGCCTGCAGGCATACATGCAGACAGAACACTGTATCCATAATAAATAAATAAATCTTAAAAACAAAGTTAATTTGCACTCCAGCACCCCCAAAAAATGGTGTTAATTCCTGGGAAATTTTCTTCCCAGGGGGAGACATAAACAGCATCTACCTTCCTCCTGAGGTCCCAATGACAAACCAAGGAGCCATTGATTCTACTAAAGTTCACTCCGGGAAACCAGCGAGTTTACTGGACTTCCTTACAGAACATAGTTGATTAGGTACCTACAGGGGTGTGGAATTACCTATCTTCTTTTTGGGTTTTATTTTTTTGTTTGTTTGTTTGTTTTTGTTTTTTCGAGACAGGGTTTCTCTGTGTAGCTTTGCACCTTTCCTAGAACTTGCTTTGGAGACCAGGCTGGCCTCGAACTCACAGAGATCCGCCTGCCTCTGCCTCCCAAGTGCTGGGATTAAAGGCGTGCGCCGCCGCCGCCACCACCACCTGGCTTCAACTATCTTCTTACAGAACCTACCGGGGTGTGAGTGCTCCCCTAAAAGGTTGCATCCCCAGCATCCCCAGCAGGGATGAACCTTGCAGCTGTGTAGATGGAGCCTGTCTCCCTAGTCTTACCTGGGCCCCTCCCAGAATCCATGTGCAGTTAGGGCAGGGTTGGAGCCACAGGATACTCAGATGAGGATCCTATGACCCACCCCCCACCCCCGCAGCCTCCATGAAAGGGTGTAACAGTCAACAAGCCCAGCTGGGTTAATCATTTTGCAAGGGGGATGGACTAGGGTAGGTCGCGCCTCTTTTTATTCCTTTTCCTAATGAGGCCACTGAATAAATCTCTTGGTTTGGGGTTTTGGTTTGTTTTTTTTTTCTTTCTATTAAGTTGGCTCTTCTAATTGGCTAACTGAAGATGGGTGGCCAGACCTAGCTTGGGGCCCAGGCTGTGACCCCCGAATTGGGTACCAAAGCTCCCACTCCCTGGCTCCACCGGAAGCCAGTGGCTGCAGACGCCAGCAGAGGGCGCCCTCGCCCCACCTCCCTGCCAGGGGCTGATTCCCGGGGCTTCTCTGGACTCCAGTGCTCGGAGCTTCCTAGCTGAGGTTTGGCCAACCTCGCGCGGCATTTCCTGTGTTTGTTCCCATCCCTTCGGTCTCTCCAAGTCTCTCTTCCGTCTCTCTTGTCGGGCTGGCATCAAATCCCCAGTAAATCCTGAGCATGTCCACAAGTTTGCCTTGGGCTCCGCGCTGGACTGATTCCTGAGGATTCCTGCTGTGTTGAGATGCTGTGTGACTTTGAGCCAGGTACTTGATTTCTCTGTGCTTCAGCTCCCTCGCCTGCCTGCAGCTGCTGAAGACACATCACTTCTTCTAGGGTTGTGGCACTCACGGCAGAATCACCCAGCCTGGTACACGGCTAATTTCAGCAGTATCATCCTTACCAGGGAACTCGGGGTCCCCGTTGTCGGTTTTTAGTCCCACAGATTAAAAACAATCCAAAGTGGACTTAGAAGGAAACTTGAAGACAATTTTATAGGAGTTTGGGAGAAAAGAACAGGGCAGGTGGGCTGCCTGTAGGAGAGGGATGGAGAAGGAGAGAGTCGGGGTTGGTCAGTTAGAGCTCAGGAAAGTAGGTACGGAGAAGGGGGTCTTCAGAGAGAGGGGGGATGCCTGGAGCATCGACTTGAGGAGACAGGCTTCCAGGTAGGAAGGCAGACAGTGGACAGGCTCATCGGTAAGGGTCGGTGAGCCTCAGCATGGTGGGTTATATGAGCGTGTCTGTCATTAAAGGCAGCTGTTCTCTGCAGCTTCGTTTAGTTTTATTTTGAGCACAGTCTCGCCTAGGCCAGGCTCGCTCTGAATTCTCTGTGAAGCTGAGGATAACTTTGAATTTCTGACCCCACTGCCTCCATCCAGAGTCCTACGATTACAGCCCTGAAGCATCCTCCCAGTTTTATGCTGAGGATCAAACCCAGGGCTCGCAACGCTGCCCACCAAGCCACATTCCCACCCCTTCCATCTTTTTTAAAACACGTTTTAGGGTTCCAGCTCTGAGGTGGGGTGGGCGTTTTCCTATTCAGGTGATTGACCAAGTGGGATTAATTGTCAAGATTGCAATGGTAGCCAGGTGGTGGAGCGCACGCCTTTCATCCCAGCACTCCGACAGAGGCAGGTGGATCTCTGAGAGTTCCAGGCCAGGCTGAAAAAGAGCAACGTGTCCCTGCTGTCTCAGAATCCTGAGTAGTTCAGATTATGTCTCCACACAGGCCAGAAGTATGATTCAGGTCCCTTTTCTTTTGACCAAAAACTCTGTAAGAATAGACTTAAACAAAGAAGAAGGAAATCCACGGAGTCACCTTATCAGTGAGAAGCTTTCCCTGGGTCTCAGCAGAGAACTTAGGGAAATTAAATCTTAAGGAGGGGCACCTGGGACACTCTTCCCTCTCTTAGGCGCCAGTGTGTTACCAGGGAAACGGGAGGCCGGGTCCAAAGATGGTTACGAGGGGGAGGGACTGTGATAAACAGCCCGAGGAAAGAGACTTAAGGGGGAAAAGTCTTATTCTGGCTCCACCGCTCCCGAGGGACGCAGCCCATCATGGTGGCCAGGGAAGCCGCTGGTCACACTGCACTCAGGAAGCAGGCAGTGAACAGGAAGAGGGGCAGGCTATAGAACCCCAGGGTCCACTTGCAGTGACCCCCCTACCTCCTAAAGGTTCCCCAGCCTCCCCAGACAATGTCACCAGCTGGGAGCCAGGTATTAAAATATGAACCTATGGTGGGGACATTTCACATTTAAACCACAGTAGGACCCCGTCCTTGGCCACCTACGAGCCACAGCCAGCTAATGTCTGGCTGTCGACTGGGCCCTGGATTGTGTCCTGTGAAAATGCTGGGTGGCTCCGTGCGGAGGGTCAGCTCTGCTTCAGATGCCGTGACAGACTGTGGGCTCCAACCTCACGGAATGAGAGAGAGAAGAAACTGGCCATTATGTCGCTGCAGTTGGCATTCTAGTGGGTGGGCACATGGTTCAGACATTTCATGTCTGAGTATGGAATCCCTCTCTATCTCATAATCTGGAAGGCTTCTGTCTGGGTGAATTAGTTTGGAGGGATGGTTGTAAAGCCGAGGATGGACCAGCTGAGAGCAAGGTCCTCTTAGTAGGGCAAATGTTTGACTTCAAAAGAAAACATTTCAAAGAGTGTATTGGCTCTTACCGTCAAAAAACCAAAACCAAACAAACAAAAACTAGGGAGGACTGGGGTGTGGCTCCGTGGGTAGAGTGCTTGCCTAGTGAGCAAGAAGTGCTGGGTCTGATCCGCAGCATCGAAGAAACAGGACATCACAACACAGGACTGTAATTCTAGCACTTGGGAGGTTGAGGCAGGGGAATTGACACAAGTTCCAGGCCAGGCAGCTGTGGGTTCCAGGGCTACCCAGTCCGTGGGGCAGGAAGAACCACATTACCCCACAGGACACAGTAGTACAATGTGTGTAGCCCCGTCGACCATCCGGGTGCCTCTGGGAGTTGTAGTTTTTTTTTTTTTTTTTCCAGTCTTCCCTCTGCTTGGCTGGAGCTGACAGACTGCAGGGTGGGGATGGGGTAGTCACGGGGCAACATGTCTGGGTTTGGGGTCTGTGGGGGTGTCGGAAAAGACACCATTGGTTCCCTTCCCTGCTTATATTCTGAGCTAGGCTGGCCACGTCAGGTGGGAGGACTCCCTTGGCACGGGAGCCAAGAACCACAAACGTCCGGCTACTCAGAAGCACTCCGACACGTATCTTGTCACTAGTGATTTGCACATGAGAGACAGGAACTTTCTCGAAGGTTCTGGAACAGACACAGCACATGGTGGAGTAGCACGGACTGGCCATTTGTGGCCCTGCATGTCTGTTCATTGTGTTCCCACAGTGTACCCATCCCGAGGTAGGCACTGTGAATCAGGTGGCCGCCGGAGGAGCTTTCTGAAGTATCTCTAGAGAGAAGACTTCTGTTTTAAATTTATTTTATTTTTTTTATCTGTAACATAAATCTTAAAGGGTCTTATTAATAAAAAAACAGGGGAGCCAGATATTGGGGTGAACGCTGAATGATCAGAGAAACAGAACCAGCCACAGCCAACCTCACCTTGCCAATTCCTCAGCTGATCCTGTTTCCTCAAACTGGAAGCCTCTGAGTCCTCATCCGAATGGATCTCAGCTGAACTGCTGCTCAAAACCTAAAAGCTTAACAAACTCAGTTCCTGGTCCTCATGCCTTATATACCTTTCTGCTTCCTGCCATCACTTCCTGAGATTAAAGGTGTGTGTGTCACCATTTTCTGGCCTCTATGTCTATCTAGTAGCTGTTCTGTTCTCTGGCCTCAGATAAGTTTATTAGGGTACACAATATATTGGGGGACACAATATCACCACATTTCCCCTTTTTGTCTAAAATAATAAAAGAAGCTTATAACTATATCCAATAAGTATATACAATATACACAGTCAAGAATTACATTAACAATGTCCAGTCCATTAACATTTGACAAATTCAAACACAAATTTCATTATTTATCCTATTTTGGTGAGTCCAGTACAAAATTTGTATACAATATAGAAAAATTCAATCTAATGTAAAATATTTAAAACAAGTAGTACCTTTATAAAAGTAGATTCAATAATCTACCTTTTTATCTTATCCTATCCATTTATCCTTTTTGGTTTTCCAAGACAGGGTTTCTTTGTGTAGTACTGGCTGTCCTGGAACTTGTTATGTAGACTAGGCTAGCCTCGAACTCAGGGATCCACCTGCCTCTGCCTCCTGAGTGCTGAGATTAAAGGTGTGCACCACCACACCCAGCACACAAACCATTTTTTTTATAATAACATATAAACTCTATAAAAGGCCTGCTTTTAGGTGGAATTTCATCTTGCAAACCAACCATTCAAACTGCCTCAAAGACCTCCCCCTGGGGGTGGCAGTCATATTTGACACTCACTGAGATGGGTCCAGTTGATAACTGTGCCCATGGCATCCAGATGATCCACACCACTGCTGGGCTCTGTTGCTATGGACAGGCCCCTGGGGAGCCTCAGGTGGGTCCTGAGTATCATAGAAGGTGTCAGTCCTTACTTCAAAAGGGTGAAACTCATAGGATTGGGTGAGCTGTACACACACACACATTCACACAACAGACACACACACATTCACACAACAGACACACACACACACACACACACACGCACACGCACGCACACACCCCATCAACAATTTGAGGCAAAGAGGAGGGGAGAGTGGCAGACCACTCTCCTGAAGCCACACTGCTGCTTGGGTCCCTGTTTCTCCTTTCTTGAGGTTGGGCTGGCTTACAATAAAGGCATAAACTACATCCCATTACTCAGGCTGGGCCGTTTCCCCTGGGAGCACACGTCATAAATAAGATTCAATTTTCTCATGCAATGTTTCTCCCTAATACTGATGAAGCCCCATGAGAACCTGGATCCTGCCAGCTGCCTCAGAGCTGAGTCCCCAGAGCCCAGCATACAAAAGGTACTTAGTAAGGCAATGCTGGCTGGCTGGTGGGGGTGGTGGTGGTGGTCGGGGATGGAGTCCTTGCTCCTTGGGGGAAGGAAGGTGAACTGAGGAGAGAGAATGGATGGGACCCAGGAGCTCGGACCTGAGCAACATAGGGATACCCTGAAAAAGGAGAGGAAGAGAGGGAGGGAGGGAGACAGAGACAGAGAGAAACAGAGACAGAGACAGAGAAAGAGAGAGCTCTAGCTTGCAGAAAACTAGAGTTCAGTTGCCAACACCCTTCCATGAGCAACTCCAGTTCCCGGGGAATCTGTCGCCCTCTCTGGCCTCTGCCGGCACCTGCACTTACATGAGCGTACACACATAATGAATAATAAATCTGTTTGTTTGTTTGTTTTTAAGAGAAAGGAAAAAGCAAACAGGTAGATACGATTAATGAAATGAACAAGGCAGCCGACTAAGGAAGCCTCACTAGCAAGACCTCTCTGGTGGGCCCTGCTCTGCCACCCACCCCAGGACAGCCAGTAGGTTGCCCGGGGGGGTGGGGGGGTGGGGGTGGTGGGGGGGTGGGGGGGGTGGGGGGTGGGGTGGGGGGGGTGGAACCGGGAACCCTGCCGCAATGCCGCGTCGATCCAGCAGGGGGCGCGCCTCGTACAGGCTCGCGGCTCCGGGGGGGAGGGAGGGGCGCCCTCGCTCCGCCCCTCGCTGCTCCGCGCAGGCGCCGCCGGGCGCGGTTGCCACGGCGACGGGGCGCTTCCCGCCCGAGCCCCGCCCCCAGTGGCGAGGCTGCGCGCGCCGCGGCAGGTGCGGGCCGGGCAGGTGCGGCGCGGCGGGACCCTGCGGTAGGTGCGCGGAGGGCGCGCGGGCGGGCGCAGGGTGCGCGCGCGGGCGGGGACGCGCGGGGGGGCGCGCGCGGGCGGGGACGCCCACTCCTGCCCGCGGGGCCGCGTGGAAAGTTGGCAAAGTTGGCGGAGGGCGAAGCCGGGGAGCGGGGAGGCGCCGCGTGCGGAGTCCCGCTGCGGACTTTTTTTTTTTTTTGGGAGGAGGGGGATCCCGTTGCATCTGCGGCCGGGGAATGACGGTGGAGGACGCCTTAGAGCTGGCTCCGCTCTCTCCCCAACCCCCACGCGCGTCCGCGGCGCGCGCGTGGCTCGGAATCGCTCCGTACCGGGGCACCGTGCAGGCCAGGGCTGCTGCCCTTCGTCTCGGGCCGGGAAGCCGTGGCCTTTTGCTTTCGGAGGGAGGGACGCGCGGCGCCTGTTGCAGAGAGCTGCCCCTGGAGGCCCTGGCGACTGGCGCTGGGCCTGAGCCCTGGTCCCCGGGGTCGCGCCCTCCCGGGCTGGCGCGCGCACTGCCCCGGTCCGCGGTGACAAAGATGTGTGTAACTTGGACTTTTTTCTTCCACGGAGGCGAGTCGCCGCTCCAGGCCGCGCGCGCAGAGAAGCGCTGGGGCTGGTTAATCAGTAACCGGGACTTAGGTCTGGAGGCTGCGGGAGGCCAACTTTCTCCCAGCTACCCCGCGGGGCGGGCGTGTGGCCAGGGTGGCCTCTGCAGACACCCTTGTCTGGGTGGGTTCCGGGGAGTCCCTTTCAAAGAATGGAGGCTCCGCAGACACCCCTTTTTGATGGGTCCCGGGGCGGGGAGGAATCCCTTTAAAGGTTTTAGGACTTAGCAGGAGTGCACTTAGGCCTGAGAAGTGCAGAGCCTGGACGCACGCACGCACGTTCGGCTTCCCTCCCCCGGTGTGTGTGTGTGTGTGTGTGTGTGTGTGTGTGTGTGTGTGTGTGTGTGTGTGTGAGCGGCCACCGGGGTCCATGGGAGTCCTAGGGAGTGAGTGTGCACCGGCCCAGAGCAGTTCGGAATCTGCCCCTCAGGGGTGACTCCCTGGCCACAGTCAGCCTGCCCTGCGTCTTTGTGGATTTGTGATGTTGGGAGTGCAGCCCTCACCCCAGACTCTGAGCTAGACAACCCTCCCCCCACCAGGGACTCCTGGTGGCTGTTAGTACTTATGCTCACCTGAGCGGGTGTGTGTGTGTGGGGGGGGGGATTGGGGGTTGGGGAGTGCAGGGGCCAGTGGTCCATCCCTGGTCACGTGACCCCTCTTAGCATCACCACGTTGTACCAACACACAGAATGAGCTCCGGATGTTGCCTACGTCCGTTCATCTGAAACTAATTGTCGTTCATTCACTGAACAAATGGTTCGAGACACCCAGTCACAAGGACTGGGTTCGAAGTCACATCCTGAAGGGGTGAATCCTTGGTCTGTCTGGGAAGACAGCGTGGGGAGGGCGGAGGAGGGGGCCAATGGCCTGGGGCAAGAGGGGGATCAGGGTCTGGGGCAGAGAAGGGTGCCAAGGAATCGAACTCAACTCCTCGGGCTTGGTGGCAAGTCCCTTTCCCCACTGGGTCATCTCATGCCTGTGGTGCCTTGAGATGGCCGCGGTTCTTCGTGTATATAATGGTCCCTTCGCTCCTTCACGGGGGTGGGGATAAGGCAGGGCGTGGGGAGTGTCTGGGATGGTTCTGATTGTGTGAGCTCAGGGTGTGAGCCTAGGAGGATTGTCATGATGGTCTGTCATCAGACATGTTCCGGGTGGATGGTGCCTTGCCGAACCTGGCTCATGTATGTATGTGCCTGTGCCTGTGCATGCCCAAGGGTGTGTGTGTGTGTGTGTGTGTGTGTGTGTGTGTGAGATGTGGTCAAAGGTGACATTTGGGCCGAGCCTTGAAGGCTGTGTAGGAGGTAGGACAGAGGCAAGGGTGGGTGAGGCCTGAGTCCTGGTCCTGCCCAGAGTATAGGGCGTGTTGAATGAATAAAAGACCTTTAGACCCCAGCTCTGCATTGGAAGGCTTGGCACCGAGGGGGCCAGATCCCTGCCTGGAGGTGCACACTCCTGCCCCCACCCACTTCAGATTGCCGGAGGGTGGATTCAGAGCCTGCCACTTCTCTCAGACCCTCGGATGGGTGTTTGGAGACAGTGAGGTAAAATTGCCAAGAGGGACCGGAGGTCAGCCAAGGGGGAGGGACTCTTGGGAGATGGTGGGAGAGAGACCAGCCGGGTAGCATGGGAGGGACGAGAATATAGGAAGAGCCAGAGGTGCCGAGGTACCGGTGTATGTCAGGACCTGGGCTGAGTCCTTGTGTTCTCTGTCTGTTCTTCATAACGGTTGGTCTCAGGCCGTGCTGGCTTTGGAGACCCCCCACCCCCACCCCCACCCACGAGCAGTTCGTGAAATGGACGCTTTGACTGATAGACAGCTGGGGGTGGAGGGGCTGAGTTCTGATCGTAGAACTGGCTGCCTAATGCCACGCTCCTCCCAATTCCGTGTGTCCCCGTGTGGCTAGGTGTGGCTGCCCACTGTCCACACCCTGGCTGCGGGCCTGGGTAAGGGGTCACTGTTGGGGTGGAGGCCTGGACACACGGATCATTTTTCTCCCACGAGACGAGTATTTCGCGGAGTCTCTCATGGGGGAGAGAGTCCCTGGGCTTGAGAACTCGGAAGGTTGCCTGCCTGTCCCCAGGAATCCTCTAGTCAGCTGTGTGGGAGAAAGGTCACATGACCCAAATCAGGAAGCAGTTACAGGGACTTGACTTTGGGGCCTGAGTTATCGTTGCCCTTCTTGGTAATCGCGCAGTTAGGCGACCTTTGAAATGTTTACAGCCGTGTCTCCACTGGGAATAGAAACGTTTTCAGACTGTGGTCGTGGACTGTTTCCACCCGAGTCAACCGTGGTGAACGTGCGTCCGAACTTAGGATGCCGCGTGCATGGTGAAAATCCTGCATCAGGTGAAAGTGAGTCGGCCACAGATGCCCCGGGGGACGTTTCAGAGAGCCCTGTGGTCCTCCCAAGGCTTTATGTACACACAGACTCTAATTCCCCCTAGGCCTCTGTCACACCTTGCTGGTCATGAAACCTGCTTTCACATCTGCTCTGGATCCAGAGGAGTAAGATTAAGTCCTGGCTTTGCTGCTCTCTCTGCTGTGTGACCGCAGTCGGGTGTCTTAACCCCTCTGAGCCCATTTCCTCCTTTATAAATGAGGCAAATGATGGTACTTACCTGTGAGGACTGGGAAGGGTCTGGCAGGTGTGTGTTGGTCCTAATTGACGGAGAAGGTGCTCGGTAAATAGCTGGGGGGAAAACTGATAAAAAAAAACAACAGCAACAACGTAAAAGAACCTCACCTAGAAATTAAAAACACATCTGGCGATTTCCCATTTGGGAACATGTGCTTGGGAGTGTGTTGGTTACCGGCTCCTGCTGTTGGAGGCAGAGTTACTACTGGATGTTTGGTGTTCACTCTGCGGCCTCTCCTGTTGGTGCCCCCAGGAGGTGGAAGGAAATATGGGCTAAAGAGAGCTTGGAGTTGTGGCCCCGTCTGCCAGGTCCCCTGAACACACCTGTGGGAGCGAGTGGTCTGTAGTCACAGAGGTGGAGCTGGTGGCTTTGCCTGGTCGGTGGCCCCAGGCTGTGGCCTGCAGCCCACCATAGGGAGCCCAGAGCCTCTGCAGGTTGTGTGGAGTTTGATAGCCTGTGGGTTTGAGTCCAGCCTGCCGGAGACTGTATCTTGGAAGACATCTGCCCGTGAACACTCTAGTCTTTCTGGAAGTGTGTGGCTTCTGTATCGGTTCACGTTTCCTGTGATCACGCTGCGTAACAAACATCTTCCAAGTCACAGTGACTTCTAAGCACAGGCCTGTTTTGCACTCGGGTCAGTGAGTGGCTTGGTTGATTTATCTTCAGACAGCTAGATCCCCTGGTTGACAGCAGTAGCCAGTGGGGTGTGTTCTTCCGGAGGGTGGACTGCAGGTGTGCAGGGGTGGGATAGCAGGTGTGCAGGGGATGGGACTACAGGTGTGCAGGGGGAGGGACAGCAGGTGTGCAGGGAGTGGGCAGCAGGTGTGCAGGGGATGGGCAGCAGGTGTACAAGGGGTGGGCAGCAGGTGTGCAGGGGGCAGGACTGCAGTTGTGCAGGGATGGACAACAGATGTGCAGGGGTGGACTGCAGATGTGCAGGGGTGGACTGCAGGTGTGCAGGGGGTGGACTGCAGGTGTGCAGGGGGTGGACTGCAGGTATGCAGGGGTGAGACAGCAAGTGTGCAGGGAGGAGACAGCAGGTGTGCAGGGGGGAGACAGCAGGTGTGCAGGGGGTGGACTGCAGGTGTGCAGGGGGCAGGACAGCAGGTGTGCAGGGGAGATGGACAGCAGATGTGCAGGGGTGGACTGCAGGTGTGCAAGGGGTGGACTGCAGGTGTGCAGGGGTGAGACAGGTGTGCAGGGGGTGGACTGCAGGTGTGCAGGGGTGAGACAGCAAGTGTGCAGGGGGTGGACAGCAGGTGTGCAGGGGTGAGACAGGTGTGCAGGGGGTGGACTGCAGTTGTGCAGGGGGTGGACTGCAGGTGTGCAGGGGTGAGACAGCAAGTGTGCAGGGGGGAGACAGCAGGTGTGCAGGGGGGAGACAGGTGTGCAGGGGGGTGGACTGCAAGTGTGCAGAGGGTGGACTGCAGGTGTGTAGGGGGTGGACTGCAGGTGTGCAGGACCTCAGGAGAAGGTGAGATGGCCTTACCTCTGTCCTTATTCCATAAGTCACCACAAGTCACAGGAACTCCCCCCTCCAAATCAGTGGACCCGTTGTACTCCCTCGAGGAGGCTGAGCAGGTCTTTGCTGACAGACAGCAGTGCAGCCCGCTGCAGTCACGCTTCTTAGAGAAACTTAGAGAAACTAAGGTGGGAGGGGGCCTTCCTGGAGCAGAGGGGCTGCAGAGAGGGTAGGATTCAGCCCATGATCTGTGTGGGACCAGTGGACTCAGAACGGGGGCTGTGGGGAAGGCGGGACAGGAATTATAAACCAGAAACAGCCTCAGTTTCCTTGTCTGGAAAGCAGGACTGTGGCTCTCTGGCTCTGGCTATGCTGCTGTGAGCTGGTGGCCCCATTTATGGCCCGTTTGTTTATTTACCCTCTGAGATGGTTTCTCTAAGTAGTCAAGGCTGGTCCTGAACCCCTAACCCTCTTGCCTCAGCCTCCCAAATGTTGGGATCGCATCCTTGAGTAGCCTGCCTGTCCCTCAGCCTCAGTTTGCTGAGGGACGCGGGGACCTGTGTCCGTTACAGTAATGACCTGTGGTGTGTTTGGCAGGAAGCAGGTGGCCGTGAGGGTCTTCGGGGTTAGCACAGGATGAGAGTACAGGAAGGGGTTTGGAGAGACTGCCCAGGTTCAAATCCCAGCTCTGCCACTTGATGTCTGTGTGGCTTTGGGCTGGCCACTGAACCTCTCTGGACGTCTGTTTCTTCACCTGTGGAACGGTAGTCACTGCAGAGCCTGGCTCAGGAGGTCTGTGAGCATCGTTGTGTTGACAGAGAGCACCTTCAAGGACTTTGCCTGAGCGCTGGCTTGGAGTAGTTTTGTTTTTGTTTTTGTCTGGCAGTGCTGGAGACGGACCGTAGGGTCCATGGTAGACAAACCCTCCACCATGACGCTGCATCTCCAGTCTTTTACTTAAAAAGTTATTTTGAGACAGGGTCTCACTAAATGACTCCCAGGCTGCCCTTGAACTCATCATTCTGGTGTCTCTGTCCCACCCCCCCAGCCCCCACCCCGCCCCAGGTATCTGGAATTACAGGCTGTGACAGCCGGCCAAGCAGGGTGGTTATTGTTGGCTGTGGTACTCTTAGTCTGGGGAGGCCCAGAGAGGTTGCTTGCCTTTCAGGAAGCCACCAGCACCTTGAGGACAGAAGTGAAGTGAGAGATGTGGTCTGGGCTCCTGGCCCTGCTGCAGCTGGCCAGCTGCCTATTTGTGGGTTGCGAGATTTTTCTGTAGCCAATGTCGGACAACTTAGGAGGGACATCAGCCTCCTGGGGCAACAGTCCTGATCTGTCAGGGAATTGCAATGAGAAGTCGCCATGTTGTCCCATCCAGGGAGCACGCAGGTTTCTGGGGACCCCATCGGCCGTGAGTCATGGGGGATGTGCTGAGAGTCTGGGTGAACGTCCTAGCTGAGCTGGGAGGGTGCATCTATCATGGGCTCGCTGTGTGACCCTAGGCAGCAGCTGGCTTCACTCTCTGTGGGTCCTTGCAGCCTGACTCCAGCTCCTGCCTCCACCTCTGGTCTCCCCTGCTGCCTCCTGGCAGCCAGGCAGGCTGGGCTGAACTGGCTGCCTGGCTCCGCACAGTGCTGTGTGACTTCAGACAAGTACATCAGCCTCCCTGAGCCCCAGCTCGTTGGCTGAAGGACAAAACACAATGGCAGTGAAGGCTCTGGAGGTGGCTCAGCGGGTAAGGGCTCTTGCTGCCAGGCCCCCTGAGTTTGGTCCCTGTAGCCCACAGGGTGGAAGGAGACAGCTGACTCCTGCAAGTTGTCCTCTGACCCCCACCTGTGTGCTATGGCCCCGTCAATCATCAATCAATCAATCTAATAAAAAAAAATTTAAAGACAAATACCAAAGATTTCCCTCGTGATGGTCTTGTAGGACTGTGTGACTTATGTAATAATGACATAAGGCCTTTTTTTTGTGTGTGTGCAGTGAGCACTGAGGTCGGCCTGGAGTTTATTCCTTTAATGTGTGTAACTGATATCGAGCTATAACTTTAAATCTCCCTTGTTTGCATGAGCTGCAGAAACAGGGACAGCAGCAGCAATAAAATAATTAATAATTAACACAGATTGAGGAGTGGTGGCCCTACGCCTGTAATCCCAGCACGCAAGAGGCCAAGGCAGAAGGGTTGTCCAGGAACTTGAGGCCAGCCTGGGATACACTGTGCGTGGGGTTGCTGCCGCCTCTGTGCCGTGTCTCGGGTGCGGTATCTGATGCGATGCCCACGGGGTCTGTGTTGCTTTCGTTACACAGGTGAGGGTGCCCAGACTCCCAGGGGCACCAGAGGCCCTGCCCAGAGCATCCGGCCAGGGCTGGCAGGCCGGGAGACGGGCTCCTGTTGCCGAAATACTTCTAGAGGTCCCAAGTCAGGGTTACAGCCTCACGCTGCCCAGTCTGTTGGCTTTTGTTTGTTTACTTTGTTGTTTACTTTGTCCCTCCTGTGGCTAAAGGCCCTCCTGAGGACTGATCTGTCTGTCCGAAGAGTGGGTGTGAAGGACATCCCAGCAGAAGGAGAGGCCAGTGACGCTGGGTACCCCAGGGTCACCCTGTGAACTACACAGCCTGGCTTGTTGGGACATGAAGCCCAGGCCTTGGCAGGCCCTGCCCTCTGAGACCGTTCAGGACACTGGGCGGGCTGGAAAGGGACTGGGTAGGGAACTCCCAGGGACCTTTGGCTTGGGACGACACCCAGGTTCATCTCCTTTCACTTCAGGCCGGGCACAGCTGATTGTTAGTGTGTCAGGGACCATGCGTGGCACCTGGGAGGGCCTAGGCTGGTGCCGGCGAGGATTAAAGTATATTAGAAAGTTCCCAGCTCGGGCTTCCCCGCACTTGCCTTGGCCAGCCCTTCCCCTGTCTGGTGTAAGCAGAAGTAGATTCAAGCGAGTCTCCCCCGCTACACCTCCAGGAAGCATCTAAGCCAGCCCTTTAAAAGGCCGGGCCTGGAGGAGCCACACTGTGCCCAGGATGTGCCCTGTGTGCCAAGTCCCTTGCCTGGGAGGTGTTGTGTTCCGCATCTTCTTGTCATCCTCAGAGTGACTCAGGCAGTTGGCATTGTTAACCTTTTCCTGGACGAGCTTATCGAGGCTCAGCTACAGGAGAGATGTCTGCTCACTGCAGCGTAGTGCGTAGGCATCCAAACTCATCTTTCCAGGGAGGTCCCACGTCCCCACCCAGGGCTCTGCCTTCTCCAGGGAGAGTGGGCCCTTTTCATATTTGTTATTATTGAGCACCTGCTGTGTACTCAGGCCCCGGGCTAGGCCTCTGCCACCACCACGGAGGAGAGAGACATGGAGGCAGAGAGCTTCTTCTCAGGGCTGTGATGGGGCATCCAGAGTCCAGCCTGGGTCCTGTCTCCCAGTGAGCCTGGAGCCCAGACTGCTTCCTTAGACCATTAGGCCCCGGTTAGACTGTGCAGGTGACAGGCGACACCTTCCCTCCTGGAGGGGTGAGACGGCTTGGATATTCTCAGATTAAACTTCAGAGTGAGTGCCGGTGCCGTGTGAGCCCCGCTCTCCTCCACAGCCCATCTGTCTTGCCTTCCCTTAGTTCACTCAGAAGTGGGTGGGTGAGTGGATGGGAGGGAGGCGGCCAAAAGCCGGAAGAATTTTCGGAATGCCCAGAATGCTGGCTGACCCAGCCGGCAGGTGTGAGCCATCTTCCCCCAGCTTTGGTGGGGGTCAGCCGGGCATCGGCAAGGCTTGCTGAATGTGCTGTTCAGTTCCCAGCCCGAGGCCTGAGTCACCCCTGGGAGGCGGCTCTTCCAGGGATGACCCCACCCGATTTGGAGCCACACAGCCTGGGGTCATGGGTGTGCACGTTAGGGTTTGTGGAGAATGGATACCTGCTGTGGTTCTGTTGCCCTGGGTGGTGATGGGTAAAGCTCCTCCTGTGTGCACAGGGGCTCCTTCATTGTATGGCTGTGTGACCCCCTGAGGGCCTTTCCACCGTGCTTTCTTACTGCCTCTGTCCCTCCATCTGAGGGTGCCACGAGGGTGCCTTCCAGTGCGCCAGTGTGCGCGATCGGTCTCTCTAGGCTCTTCTGCTCTGAAGTGCAGCCGTCCGTTACCTGGGCGAGCAGCGTCCAGAAACAGGTTGAGAGAAAGGAGCGAAGGCCCGTAACCACATGTTCCAAAGATGCGGTACGATAGCACGCGTATTCACTGAGAGGTGTCCGTGCCACAGAACGTGGGCATTCTCTGGACCTCCTAGCTGTGTGACTTTGGACAAGTCACATCACCTCTTTGAGCCTCAGCTTTTCTGTAAGATAAGGTCCCAAGAATCCAGTGTGTTAATGCCCTCTGTTCTTTTATTTTTTTAACGAGTTATTATTTTTATTTTATGTGCAGTGATGCTTTGCTTGCGTGTATGTCTGTGATGATGTCGGATCCCCTGGAACTGGAGTCATAGAAGTTGTGAGCTGCCATGCGGGTGTTAGGAATCAAACCCGGGCCCTCTGCAAGAGCAGTCTGTGTATGCCCTTAGCCGCTGAGCCATCTCTCCAGCATCCGACACCCTCCATCCTTACAGGTTGTCATTTTATATGGCTGCATACTTTCCCTTATTTTGAGCGGACCAGCTCCTTCTAGAATTCTGTAAACTATAACTAGTAGATGGAGTGAGGGTAGGGTGGAGACCGCAGCACCTCTCCCAGGCACAGCTCCGTTGGTGCTGTTTTAGCTCACGGTGTGGGGGCTGTGTTGACTGGGACTGGTCCAAGTGTCTTCATCCCATCCTGGCCGGCACACTAGACTCCTTCATAAGCCCGGCCTGATCTCCATCACTGGGGATGCTTCCTGTCCCTGCTGAGGCCTGGCCAGCATCCAAGTCCTAGCCACTGGCCCGTTGGGAGGTGGCTGGTGTAAGATGAACCCTCTATCTCCTCCCCTGGCTGCAGAGTAGCTTCCGGAAGACCGGCTTGGCTGTTGGGAAGAGGGCTGCACATGCCATGGAGACGTGGAAGGGCAGAGAGAGGAGAAGGTGTGGGGAGACACAGGGCAGGGCGGGTGATGGAGCCAGGTTCCCAGAGGTGAGTTGGGGGCCGGGGTATCTGCAGGGAAGTGATACTGCTCTTTTGTGACCTTGGATGGGGGGACATTGCATAGCCCAGTCCATCCGTAGTTCCCTGTGTGGCATGGGGCCGAGGTAGGGTCTCAGCCTTGTTGGGTCACATAGTATGTAGATTCCTGCCCTGCCAGGCATGTTGGACCTGCCCCTTCCTTCCCTTCCCCTCCCCCAGCCTGCCCATCTGTATCAGCTCTGGTGCTGACTCAGCCAGCCCTGCCCAGTGTTTGCTCCTCTCACTGACTCCCTCCAATAAATCTGGGTCACCATCGTCAGTACCAGTGGCCTGCTCTGACTGTAGGTGGCTTAGCCTTATTTATTAGTTCATTCATTTACTTATATATATTTGGTGTGTGTGTGTGTTGGGGTGGTATGTGTATATGTGTGCACATGACTGTGCTGGCCCGAGAGTGAGCATGTGGAGGCCAGAGGTTGACATTGCGTGTCCTCCTCTATTGCGGTCTCTCGCTGAACCTGGAGCTCACCATTTTTGAGGAGGCCAGCCAGCCTCTGAGCCCCAGGGGTCCTGCTGTCCGACCTCCCAGCACTGCTGGAGTAAAAGCCACACCCTGCCATGCTGGTGTTTATGTGGGTGCTGGGATCCCAACTCGGCCTCATGGCTGTGTAGCAACATTTCTCCGCAAGCGTCTCCCCAGCCCTGCCAGTGGGTCTTGGTATGCTCAGCACATGGACGATGTCCGCTGGTAGCCACAGTGGTCACCGCTGCCTTTGCTGGTGAGGTCTGGGGTTCATACTGCGGGCCCCTGCACCTCATCTGCCTCTCGGGGGCCTGTTGCCCGGCTGGCCCTCAACAAGGCCCTGGCTGGTCTTTAGGGACTTGAAGCTGGTTTGGGGCCTCTCTACAAGGAAGCAGGATTTCTGTGCCCTTGAGATCTGAAGTTCAGACTCCAGCCTGTGACCTGTGGTAGCATAAGGGACCCCAGAAGCAAAGCAGGCACCTGCTAGGCAACAGAACCTCGGTATGGCTCCGTGGAGGCGCCAGGCACGAAGCCACTGTCTTACGCTCTCCTGCTTTTGATGATCAAACACCCCGATTAACACAACTTGAGGGAGAAAGGCTGTAGTCTGCCTTGCAGTTCAAAGGTGGTCGTCCATCAAAGTCCTGAGGCATCAGGAACTCAGACAGCCCGGCACATCGCATCTGCAGAAACCCGAGAGATGGGTATAGAATGCTCGGGCTCAGCTCCCCATCTCCAGTGTATCCGGCCCGGGATTCCTGCCCAGGGACTGGCTCTGCTCACGGTTAAGATGGGTCTTCGTCAGTTCCCACAGTGAAGGGAATCCCTTCGAGCATAGAGGACCATCTCCCAGGTAACAGTAAACACTGCCTCTCACCTCTGAGATCCCACGGGGACACCCAAGGTGAGACCTGTTCTTGTTCCCATTTTTCAGATGAAGGGACTGAGCTCACTGTTAAGTTCATGTAGCCCAGGCTGGCCTTGAACTTGTTGTGTAGCTGAGGATAACCTTGAACTCCCAAGTGCCAACAGGAGAGGCCTGAGCTACCATGCTGGATATTGAACTCAGAGTTTCTCACAACCGAGTCCCGTCTCCAGCTCTTTTCAGGGCAGGGTCTCACAGCGTAAACCAGGCTGGCCTTGAACTTGAAATCCTCCTGCTCCAGCGCTGAGATGTGAACCCATGCAAAGTTAATGCCTGAATTTAGTGTCTCCCAGACTCCTCTCTGTCTCTCCTACTGGTTCAGGTTCATCTTGGACCGTGGTTTCTGAAGCTCGTGTCTTGTGTGACAGTGGCTCCTGTTATCTTCGTGGACAGGCACGGCTGTCATCTGGATCAACTTTAGGACAGTTTGGTCACCCCAGAATAAAGGTCCACCCCTGTAGCAGTGGCTTCTCACCGCCCCCCACCCCACACTTCCCCACCTCTGGTCTACTTTCGTCTGCATGGACTTGTCTGTTTTGGACATGTTCTCTAAGTCTGGTCATATACTGCGTGGTCTTTTGTGAACTTCCTTTAGTATCATGTTTTCAAGGTTCATCCACTTTGTGATATTTTTCCGTGTTTCATGCCTTTTTGATGCTTTAGTACTGTTCCTTTGGTAGATACACCATTTTGTTGTAGTTCTTTGAGGCAGGGTCACATAGACTGAGCTGGCCTTGAACTTGCTACGTCACCGAGGATGGCCTTGAACTGCTGATCTTCTTACCCGACTTCCCATGAGCAGGGATCACAGATGGTGTTCCACACACACCCGATTTCATTTCCATATGTATTTAATTGTTATATATTGCCGTGCTGGGGGTCAGACTCACAGTCTCCAGAATTCTCAGCAAGCACGGTGCCCTTGAATTACAGCCACAGCTCCATGATCTATTTTTCAAAATTTAAATGAAAACATTTTCACTGTCCAGTGGTGGCGCACACCTTTAATCCCAGCACTCGGGAGGCAGAGGCAGGCAGATCTCTGTGAGTTCCAGGCCAGCCTGGGCTACAGAGCTAGTCCAGGACAGGCTCCAAAGCGACACAGAGAAACCCTGTCTCAAACAAAACAAAACAAAACAAAAAAATAAAACAAAAAATTTTTAAAAGATGTTCAGGGCTGGGAGATGGCTCAATGGGTAAGAGCAGTTGCTATGTCACTGTGAAGGTCTGAGTTCAAATCTCCACATAAGAAGCTGGGCACGGCTGTATGCACACCTGTAATCTCAGTCCTGTGGGTGGGTGGAGACAGGAGGATTGGTGGAGTTCGCAGGCCACCAGCCTAGCTCCAGGCTCAGTAGGAGACCCTGCCTTGAGGGATTAGGCAGAAAACAGGGTTCCCGATGTCCTCCTCTGACTTCCAAGTACATGAGTATGCATACACAGTCACACGTGTTCAGTGAGCTAGTTCAATTTTATCTGGCACACTTGGAAATCTGTCATTTAACACACATTGCCATGACACTCCCCCTCACCCCCTGTGTCCTGTCACTTAGTCTCCATCTTGCAAACTATAATAGGCGCCCATAAGTGAGCTATTTTGTCATAGAGCTGAACAGTTGTTAGACTTGGGGGTGTGCAAGCAGGGTGTTCATGTCTTTTTCTCATGAATGAAAGAAGCACGCTGGGGAACAGAGTAGGAATCTAGATCCCCCCTGGTGTCTTTGCAGCTTCTTTGAAGCAATGAATTTGCCACTGTGTGCAGCTTTGGCTGCACTCATGGCTCCTGGAGTGTGGGGATCCAGCCACAGTTGAGATGGAAGCTTGTGAAATTGCTGTTTACTGAGTCAGTAGTGGGAACAATGTGAACTTCTGCATGACCTAACCAGCTACGGCATCATTGGCCCCTTTTTCCAGACAAACAACCTGGGAAATATCCATAGTGCTTTCCCCAATGACTGTGCCGTTTTATCTTCCTGCCCATAGTACAGGGATGCATGTTTTCTGCCCTTGCCAGCCCCGGTATTTGGGGGGCCTTGATAGGAGGTAGATGTAAGGATGTGGCAGGCACTGATTTTTGAGGGAATGTTTTGGAATTACGTTGCCAGCTGCTGTATCTCTTTGATGGGAGGTGCTGGCTGTGGCTTCTTTATAGTGTGGTGTGTTTTCTGGAAGTATTTCGTCGTCCCCACTCTGGGCTGTGAACCATTTGAGGATCTTCCAAGATCTAGGAAAGTACCCCAGTGGCTGGGTGTGCTGGTTCAAGGCCCATCATCTCAGCTACTCAGGAGGCTGAGGCAGGAAGATCCCAAGTCCTAGGCTGCCTGTGCCACAGAGCCAACTCAAGCCAGGTCAGCCTGGGCAACTTAGTGAGACTTTGGCCCAAAATGAAAAGGGCAAAGGGCTTGGTGTCATAGCTCAGGGTCGGGCACTTGTCTAGCATGTGCAGGGTTGGGAGAGAAGCCACAGCATCCACTTCTCACTGACCCGGGGCACCCATGGCTGTGCCCCATCTGCTTCTCACTGACCTGGGGCACCCATGGCTGTGCCCCATCCGCTTCTCACTGACCCAGGGCACCCATGGCTGTGTCCCATTAGGGAGGAGCCCCATGCCAGTTCTTCTGGGGCGTTCTGGGAGTGTGAAGACTCTCCCCATTCACTTGGGAAGAGCTTCCTGAGAGTTGAGGGTGTGGTCCTTCACACTGCCAGCTCAGAGGACACCCCCGCACCCCCACCCCCCAGTGCACGCCCTGGGGAGAGCTTGGCACAAATAAAAGGGCTCCAAGCCAGGCTTGGTGGCTGACTCCTATAATCCCAGCATTGGGAGCACTGAGGCTTCAGCGTGTTTGAGGTCCGCCTGGACTACAGAGCATTTGCATGCAGCATTGCTGGTCTCAAAACAAACCACCAGAGGTGCCGAGATGAGCGCCTGGGTCCGAATATCTATGTGAAGGAAGGAAATTCCTCAAGTTCCTGTAGCACCAAGATCTGAGTGAGCCGAGGAGGTTCGTGAGTAGGTGTCCGTCCGTGCTGGGGCAAGTGAGTGGATGGATTCGTGCAGCGGCCCCTAGCTCTGCCACACGCACCCACCCTTTGAGATTTCTGTCCCATCTGCGGCTCCTGTGTTGTGATCTACCCAAGACTCGGTCGCCCCACCGGGTTGTATCTGAACTAGTCCTTGTGTTCCGCATGACCCGCAGTGAAAACAGCCAGCCGTGGCATCCAAGCAGAAGGTGACTTTGAAAACACAAACACGGGAAAGCAAACAGCACCGGCCAGTCCCCGGGTGCTGCTGTCACTGTGAGGTTTATGCCTGAGGAGGCCTGGCACTCTCTGTTCTGACAGCCCGCTGGGGCGGGGTGCCTTCCACCAACGTAGACCCGGGGTTCTGAAGGCGTGAGAGAGAGGAGTCCCGGCAGGGAGAGGGTTCAGAGTGGCCATGCTGGTGGCTGGCATGTGTCCTGTGGGTGTTGGGGTGACCCACCTCCAGGGCATCCCCTGCCCTAGCAGCAGAACCTTAGAAGGGTGGAAGGAGCTTTTATCTGTAGGATCCCTGAGCTGGGACATGTCCCTGCCAAGCTTGGGCACTGAGCCTCGGGACATAGGTCAGACAGCTGGAAGAGAGATCACAGAGAAGGCTTCTGTGTCCTCACTGTGGGTCACCGGTCTAATTACTGATTCTACTCACCGCTGCTTCCTGCTGCGTGACCTTGTGGGAGCTCCTTGACCTCTCTGAGGTCTATCAAGTACTCCTTGGGCACCTATGTGGGCCAGCTCTGCTGGCTGCTGTAGGGAGCTCACAACAGAGCTGCTGTTTAGGGGCTGGAGGGAGAGGGCAGGACTTGGAGGAGAAAGTGCGCCCTGCCGGAGGGCTGCTGGGATGCTGGCTGGCTTTCTTGGTTCCTAGCTGTGTGTACAGCTTCTTTGCTGGTAAGGACGGCAGTCATGGGTAGTGGTCACCTGACCTCGTTAAGAACAGTTCAGAAAGTGCATACCAGTCAAGAAGGAGAAGCCGACTGCAGGACACAGCGGTGTGCGCTTGTAATCCCAGCGATGGGGATGTGGAACGTGGATCCCTGGAGCTTGCTGACTGGCCAGCCTCACCTAATTGGTGAGTCCCGGGTCCCAAGGAGAGACCCTGCCTCAAAAATCAAAGTGAGAAATTGATGAGCCAACCCAGCAGACAACGTGGAGATTGCCCTTTGCCCTCCACATACATAGACCCCCCCACACCCTCACTCTCACCCCAATACACATGCTCACTCGCTTCACTTGCGTGTTTGTTACTTTGGAGACAGGGCCTCATGTAGCCCAGGCTAGGCCTTCAACTTGTTTATAGCTGAGGATGACCCTCAGCTGATCCTCTTGCCCCATCTCCTGAGTGCGGAGACTGCAGCCCTGAACCACTGTTCCCCGTTTACTCATGGCTGGGATTGGAACTCGGGGTGTCATACAGACGAGGCTAGCTCTCTACCCTGAGCTGCACCCCGGCCCTGTCCCAGTGTTTTCATTCTCAACCCCCTGGTGGGAGGCCCAGCATTTCTGCTATCCCTGGAAGAGATGGCCGCCCAGGGAGTGTGAGAGTTTTCCCAGGCTCACACAGCAGGCAACTAACGGTTGTGGCCAGTCCTTCTGTCCTGTTCCACAGGCCTGAAGGTGCAGGTCACCTCAGACACAGCTGGATTCTGGCGAAGGCCCCGACACTGAGTCCTGGTTTACACATCCTTTCCTGCGAGGAGGCCAGGGATGCAGTTCTCACCATCAGTGTGGTTTGCTCCCTGGCGTGGAGCTGCTGCTGCTGCTGCTGCTGCTGCTGCTGCTGCTGCTGCTGCTGTTTACCCCAGACTCAGAATGCATTTGCCAAGCAGCAGGGAGCCCAGGCACTTGTCCCCTACCCTTGAGTGTCTGGAAGTCTTGGTCCCAGAACTAAAGACCAGGCCCAGAGGATCTGACTTCCTGGGACGTGGGAACTGCTTCCCGGACGCTGAGAGTACACGTGCCCCCCGCCGTTTGCACACCAGGGCCTAACAGCCGAGGCCCTTCTCCCCGGTGCCTGTTTTTTCCTGCCCCAAACCTGTTCGCAGGGTCAGAAATTCCCAGGGTAGTGAGAGGCCCTGGCTTCCTGCACCGTCCAGTCTCTTAACTCCTTTGTTTCTGTCCATTGAGGAGGGACAGAGGGATGGGGATTGGGACGGACAAACTGCCCCTGTGCCAGCTGCCCGTCCCACAGGTGTGCCCCTCCCCCTTTCCCTCAGGTTTCCTCTCTGCTTGCTGAGGGGAGCTGGCGGTCCCTCTGGAGAAAGCTGAACCCTGAGCCACGGCTTCCAGGAGGCGGGGGCTCCCTGCGCACGCATGCCCTGCCCTCCTATGTTACTGGCTACAGAAATGCGTGGAGAAAAGTTAAATTTGGTTGCCGATCTGATCTCAGTTTCCTTCCTCCTTGAGGAAGGCCTGTGTAGATAGATGAATCACGTCCTGCCTTTAATTCTTCACCTACAAATGTCACGGCCTCGCTGGCACTTTCGGATGGAGGCCTGCTCGGCGGATGTCGCTCAGGAAAGGACTCTGGCTGCCCTGAGGGGTGGCAGTGGTGGCTCCTCTAGGAGCCACCTTATTCTGTGTGTTCCTAGCATCCACCCGCCCACCAGCATGGCCATTGAGGACCTTGGGACACACAGTCCCAAGGGTCCTGGGGCAGCAGGGCCCTCCACAGCTGTCATCTGAGAACCTGCCTAGGGCCAGGTGCCTTCGGGAGCCAGGAACCATCCTGGAGGGGAAGTCTTGCAAGGCCTTGCTCTCCGGAATCCACAGGCTAGAGGGAGAGGCTTGGGGACGCACTGGCCCTTTGTTTATGTCCCACAGGGGAGGCACAGTGCAGAGCCACAGTCCTGCTGAAGACTGGGGGTGGGGGTGCTTTTGGGGGCCCCCGCTGGGGTCTCCCCACTCTTTCTGCATGGACTCTGACTGATGGGGTGCCCTTCCCATCCACCTTGTCCCACCTTTTATTTCCCAGGGGCCCTGCTTCCGGAGTCCAGTGTCTGGAAAGCCCCTCCCTTGGCAGGCTCCTCCTCCTTCTCATGGAGTTCTGAGCCAGGGTCCAGTGTCCTTTTCCCAGGAGGCCTTCTAGTGCAGAGTGCCTGCCTGGACCCCGACCGTTGACCTCTAACCCTTCCCCATTGCGCCCCCCCCATTAGCACCTTCGGTGGACCTGTTAGCTCCTCTCCCACGGCACCTGTGGCATCAGTACACATAGAAGGCACTTCTTTGTCCTGTGTTTGCAGAGTGACCCGCCCCTCAGGCTCACGGGTGGCCCCATCCCCTCCTCTGCAGCTGTTCTCACCACCGAGCTTGGATGTTTAATGTGGAACCTTGTGGACTCTGGGCCCCAGGAATTCAGGGCTGGTCAGAGCTCTTGGGGAAGCACCAGGCCCGTGAGCGAGAGGCAGGGCTGACCCCTGGCTGTAGGAAAGGGAGGGTCCCGCCCGGGTGGGGAAGCTTGGACTTGGGTGAGTTCCCATGCCGAGCCCTGGCCCTTCACTGCCTCTCAGAAAACACGGCTATTGTCTGAGCTCCAGCGCTGGAGGGGAGGGCGCGCGGGGGGTGGGGGGGGACCTCTGCCAAAGGGGCGCTTGTTTATTTGAGAGTCGGATGAAGTGGCTGGCCTCCTAAAACCCTTGGCTCTGGGAGCCTCGGCGGGGCTTTGTGGACGGGGCAGATGGCAACAAGCTAACCCTCTGCCTCTGCCTAGCATTAAACAAACAAAAACAGGGTTCTTGCTAGAATCTGGGCCCAGCGAACGGCAGAACTACCCCACAGAGGCTTCCCCTCCGTCAGTCAAGCAGAGGCCTCTGCCGTCAGACAAATGTGCCGCTGCTCTGCCGGGGAAGGGGGTGAGGCACTTTGCTGACTTTTTTTTTTTTTTTTTTTTGCGGCTGTTCTTTTCAAGTTTGCAGATCCCCAGATGTGTCCAGCTCTGCCGATGGACGCCCATCCCGCTCTGCGTCAGGCCATTCGCTGCTCTGCGAACTTCCGTTGTTGGGAGAGCTTCATCCCAAGCCAGGGTGCCCAGGCCTGTTTAGCTACTCCTCAGTCACTGGGCAGTCACATTCCTCTAGTCTTGTGCCCCAGTGCCCGTCCCTTGCTTTCTGCCCCCCCACGCCTCCCCCCAAGTACTGTGCAAGGGTCCCTTCCGCTGACGGGCTTTCTACCACAGGACCTTTGTACAATGATTTCCCTCTGTGGTTTCTGTCTTTGCCTTTGTGTGTTGCACGCATGTGTTTGTGGGTGCGTGTTGGCACATGTGCCATAGGTCGATGCCCTGATGTCTCTCCTCCTCCTCCTCCTCCTCCTCCACTTCCTCCGGTGGTTGACCTCATCTCTCACCGATAAGCCAGTTGTGAACGAGGTGGCCTGACTTCAGGAATGGGTGGGCTTGAAGGACTGTCTGTTGGCCTTGGCCTCCGGCCGTGGGCTGGATCCCAGTGTACTTCCTTAGCTACATGGGTCGTCAGACACTGAGTCGGCTCTCCCGGCCCAGCTGGGGAAACCGAGGCTCCAGTTACACAGCCGAGGTCATGAGCCAGAACTCGAGGCTCACTCTCACACAGCCACACTCTGTCCAGGAAGCCCGTCTCTCAGGCTTCTGACTTTGAAGGACCGTCCCAGTTCATTCTGGCTGGTTCGCTGCTGAGCGGTTAAGACTTGGGGACTCTGGAGTTTTGCTGTAAGTGTGAGCCCGGCTCAGGCAGGTATCTCTCTAGACTTCACTTCCTCCTCCCCAGAGGGTCCCTGGTGTCTCAATCAGGGTCACTATTGCTGCAACGAAACACCATGACCAAAGCAACTTGGCGAGGAAGGAGGTTATTTGACTTACACTTCCACATCACTGTTCATCACTGAGGGAAGTCAGGGCAGGAACCTGGAGGCAGGAGCTGATGCAGAGGCCATGGAGGGGTGCTGCTTACTGGCTTGCTCCTCATGGCTTCTTAGCCTAATTTCTTATAGAACCCAGGATCACCAGCCCAGGGGATGGCTCCACCCACAATGGGCTGGACCCTCAAGTATCCATCATTAATCAAGAAAATGCCCTACAGACGCGCCTACAGCTCGAACTTATGGGGTCATTTTCTCGGTTGAGGTTCCCTTCTCTCCGATGACTCTAGCTTGTGTCAAGTTGACATAAAACTATTCAACACAACTGGTCCCTGAGAATCCAGGTGTCACCTCTGAGCAGCTCTCTTAGAGGGGGCAGGGCGTAGCTGGTGCCATTTCCTGGTGTCAGTCAGTGACAGGGAGCCCCTGGCCTTCCTGTCCCCTCCTGGGCATGGCTGCATCAGCATTTTGGGGCCTAAGTGTGAAGGACTCTCTTCTACAGCAGCAGACCCAGACCCACCCACCACCTCTGTGGTGCCTGGAGCTGCACTTCTTTTTGGGAACTTGGGGCCTTGCCTTGGGGAATGGAGTGGGGCCTGGGGCTGGAGCCCTGCAGTAGCCCAGCGGCCTGGGGAGCCAGATTATTTTGCTTGGAAGATGCATGTCTGCTGCAAGATGGCGTCTTCACTTGTGAAGCTGCTGTTTGTGGTCAGTGGGCTCTGGGCTTTTACTGGGGGGCAAGGTCTTGGATTGAAGGAACACACTGCTGTGTGCCGATATGGTCTCTTGTCTCTGTCCATCGTTACCGACCTTCCTGTGCTGGCCCACACGCTGGCCAGGTTTGTTCACACCCATGTCCCTGGCTCCTGGCACATGGTGGGAGATCCACCTATAAACAGTGCCAAGCTTCTTCCTATCTGTGACTCATAAGCTATTCGACAGATGAGGAAACTGAGGCTGGGAAAGACCTTCATGGTGCGCTGCCACCCATAGCCCTCCCAGTACAACCCCCCAAACCCCACCCCCCTACTTCTACGTGCCCAGAAGCCCACAGACCTGGGGCAGGTTGGACCGGCTGCTTCTGGCAAGTGGGTAACTCCATTCTCTCCTGCTCTGGAAGGCATTCTGATAGAGCCCCAAATGGGACTTCAGCCTGGGGGAGCTGCCCGATGTTCCCCTACAAACTTCCCTCCTCCCTCCTCCCACCAGCCCCAGCCTCTTCTCCTCCTGGGACCCTCCTCCTCTTAACTCTAAACATCATAATCTTCCCTTGTCTGCCATCTCCAACCTCCCCGGCCACATGGCTGTGACCTCGCCCCCTCCATGGAGCGTTCCTGGATCACTTTTATCTGCCAGGGACCTTACTCTCTCTCCCAGTCACACGAGGACACTTTCATCTTGGTGTGCCCCGAGTCCATCACTTATCTATGCCACAGCCCACTTCCTGAGCTCCACCTGAACCTTGACCTTTGGGTTCATTACCAAAGGTGGATTCAGTAAATGTCGGTGAACTCGGGTGAAAATGCAGCCAGGGTACGGGCACGTGAGACCCACACCATTTGGCCGGTCGGCATGTTATGCTCCGTTCAGCAGCCGGTGCCTCATGCTGTTGTGTTGTGACACCTTAGGGAGACCGGTATTTTAAACCCATTTCCTGGTGAGTCAGTGGTTCTAGGACATGGGGTGTCAATAGGTCAGGCTGCCCCAGAGGCCTGACCGGGCACCAGCCAGGTTGAGTTGGTTTATCAGGGTGGTGCAGTGCCGCTAGGGTGCGCCATGGAGCAGCTTGCCTCTAGGGTTCCCTGCAGTTTACCTGTGCTGGGGACATTGTGGAGGACCTTTGGACGTGACCCTGCATTGTGCTCCAACACCAGGGGATGTCGCGTTCTGATGCTCAGTAGCCGAGAGGACACTGTCCTCAGTGTCCTCAGTGTGGGTGGAGCTGGCACTTACCTTGGTGGCTGATGCTGCCTGGTGGAGTCTGGTGAGCTGGCTCGCCTCTCCTGGTGTCACTGAGGCTCAGGTGTGGCTTTTCCTGGGCTGTGGGCACTGGGATGGGGGCAGGTCTTCCGGCAGCTTTCTGAGCCAGTACTGGGTTTGCGATCTGAGGATGCATTTTATATACATTTTGTGAGTGCCTGATGTATACACTCCAGGACACCTGTCATCTTCCTTTGGGACTCGGTGAGGGTAGAGGGACGTTCTGAACCTCCCTAGGCTCTTCTGTACACGCGCAGAGGTGGAAGGGTCTGCTTGCCCTAGCCTCTCTAAGTGGTCAGTGCTGATGACCATGGCGGTGCCCTCCACACAGCATCAACTCTGTCCTTCACTTCTGATCTTGGTCAGCATCAGGACCTTCCCCATGGTCCCCATGCTGCCCAGCTTGTTCACAGCTGTGTCCCTGCTCCTGGCCCATAGTCCACCAGTGAAAATAGGGTCTGCCTATGACCTTAGGCTCAGAGACCCGCCTGCCTCTGCCTCCCTAGTGCTGGGATTAACTGGCCAGCTAGTACCTGAATGTTTAAAGAACTGATTTGGGGCTAGGAGATGGCTCACTGAATAAAATGCTTGCTCTGCAAGTATAAGGCTCTGAGTTAGGATCCCGGCACCTGTCGAAGAGCTAGGTGGGCATGGCAGCTCCATCTGTAATCCTGGTACTTTGGGAACTGGAGACAGGGACCTTGGACAAGCTGCCTAGCTATGCTAGCCACATCAGTGGGCTCTAGGTTCAGTGAGGCCCTGCCTTAATATATAAGTGGAGAGAGACTGAAGGAGACACTTGATATGAACCTCAGGCCTCCCCACATGAGCACACGTGCACCCATACACGCGAGCATGCTAATCAGAACATATATGTGCAGAAGAAAAAAAATCGATTGTCACATGTCTGGGTGGCACAGTCACAAGGTTCAAGATGGAACATGTCCACAGTACAGGTGAGACCAGGCCCCTCCCACCCCACCTGCCGCACACCCTACCCCAGCAGAAAAACTGGAAACTTAGTTTTAATTATATTTTATCACTTTTCTCTGAGGTGCTTTGTGGCTCCCTCTAGCTAAAGTGTAAAGGGCTCCATTACACTCATTATGACTCATTATCTGTCGATTAGTGAGTCCCTGGGAGGGAATCCCTTGGAGGTGGATGAGGCAGTTCCTGCTGGTGTGTCGATGGGGTAATTCCAGCCCCTCTGTGAGCCAGTTGGTGAAGATGATGGGCTTGGGAGCTGAGGGGACAGTGCCTCATGCCAGACTGAACCACATGTTGTCCCTGTGATGTCCCTCAGGCCTTGGAGCCTTGCTTGGGCCCCAGCTGCAGACTTTTCTTTTGCCCTCGAGTCATGTCCTGGATAGTTTTATGTCAACTTGACACAGGCTAGAGTCATCTGAGAGGAGGGAACCTCAATTAAGAAAATACCTCCATAAGATCACGCTGTAGGCAAGCCTGTGGGGCCTTTTCTTAATTAGTAATTGATGTGGGAGGGCCCAGCCCATGGTGGGTGGTGCCATCCCTGGGCTGGTGGTCCTGGGTTCTGTAAGAAAGCAGGCTGAGCAAGCCATGGGAAGCAAGCCAGTAAGCAGCACCTCTCCATGGCCTCTGCATCAGCTCCTGCCTCCAGGTTCCTGCCCTGCTTGAGTTCCTGTCCTGACTTCTTCAGTGATGAACTGTGATGTGGAAGTGTAAGCCGAATAAACCCTTTCCTCCCCAGGTTGCTTTGGTCATGGTGTTTCATCACAGCAGTAGTAACTGTTACTAAGACAAATTGGTACCAGGAGTGGAGTATCGCTATGAGACATCTGACAGTGTTTTGGGGGAGGATCGTGGAAGGACTTTGGGATTTGGGGCTAGAAAAAAGCCGTTGAGTGTTGAGAGCTCAGTGAGCTGTTCCATTGGAGCTTGGAAGATGATGTTGAGAGCAGAGATGATGGAGACCTGGCTTGTGAAGTTTCAGAAGGAAGTTTAAAGACTCTATGAGGGACTTTGCTATTTTGAATTGAGAATCTGTGGTATCTGGTCAGTTGGGGCTAAAGAATCAGCGGTGATTAAGAGGAGACCAGCATCACTGAGGTGAAGTCTTCTGGGAAGTGTTTCCTTAAGGATCGCACACAGAAGCTGTTCAGAGCTTGCACCTCATCCTGACAGCTGAACTTGGTAGTGTAAGAGTCACCCAGGTGTTACTGGTTTTGAAGGCATGAAGGGGTCGTGGAGAGCAGCTGAGGCTTGGCACTGTGTGGCGGGGCTGGAGTCCCTGAAGAGAGCCCAGGAGAGGCTATTGGTGAAAGTGCAGCCCAGTTGTGGCAGAGACCTCAGCGTTTGGAGATGCCAGTACCATAGGACAACCACCAAGGACAGGAGCAGCTGTGGAGTGGAGCCAGCCAGAGCCTAGAAGACAAGCTGTGTGTGCTGCAGAGGACGGAGCGGGAGAAGTGACCCAAGTCCTTGGGAGGAGCCCAGAAGACTGTGAATGAATCACCGACATTGGATATTGAGTTATTTACTCAATTGGAGTTTGTTTTTTGCTTTGTTCAGATTGTGACTGTTCTTCCCTCTTAAAGTGAGAAGGTATTTCATTTATTTTGGGTGGTCCAGAAGCCCACAGTTGACTTTTCAAAGACTTTGGATTTTAAAAGAGACTGGCTATTTTAGAGAGTTTGAATTTTTACAGACTGGGACTGTTAAAATTGATATTAATGCATGATCTTGGGGAAGAACAAGAAAGGAAGGGCTGTGGCTTAGCAGTGGTGTGTCTGTGTGTCAAGTTGACAAGGGCAGAGACCTCCCCAGAACTCAGGCTCCTCCTTGGGCTTCCTCTCTGCCAGTCAGGGCAGGTGCACACCCTCTGGCTACCCAGACCCTAGGTTGTGTGCTGGGGGCAAGACTGGATTGTTGCCCTGTCCCAGGCTGGCATGCCTGGCCAGGGGGACTTGTGTTACTGTAGGCTAGCTGGTGAGTGCTGTGCAGCAGCTGGAGACCGGCCAGATGTGCACAGGATGGACAGCGGCAGGAGGTGGGTCTCAGCACCGAGTTGAGTCGTTGGGTTAGCAGTTTGCCGCTCACATATTTGGTTTATCTGCTCCTTTTAGTCCAGGCCTGTGCAGAGGGTGAGGCGGTGTTGGATACATTAGAGAGCCGTTCCTTCAGCTCTTGACACGTTAAATCCCCCCCCCCCCGCCCACCCCAATCCCACCACTCACAGATAGTCTGCAAAGGTCCCGTTCACTTCCTGAGTACCACTGCCAGGTCTGCTCCCAGACCATCACCTGTAATCATGGAGTCCTTTCCTGTTGAACGGAATGGCTCTCCAAGCCACGGCCCCCCGCCCCCTCCTCCCCCAGTGTCCACATTCACTTGGCAGAGACTTTGTCTGCTTAGCTAATGTGTGCCAAACTTCCTGAGTCTGTTGGTGGTGTTTACCTGTGTAACAAGCCCTAACTGACAAAGGGCTTAAACAGATACATTTCCCCATACAAAAGTCAAAGGATTCATGTTGTTATCTGTAACATGGATAGCTTTTGTGGTCTCTTGATTCCAAGAGGGTTGCGGTGAGTCCAGGTGTCACATCTTGGTTTTGGTGGACCACAGCGCTGGTTGCATTTTGTCTGTTTTACACACGAAGTGAAGGTCTCCCCTCCACTTGGTTGTGGAATATTAGTTACTATGTAAAGATGTGTTGCGTTTGTTTATGTTGCAGAGCCTTACTTTAACTATGCGAAGGTGTGTTACATTTGTTTAGGCTTCATTTGTTTAACTATGCAAAGATGTGTTGCTTTGCCGGCCTGAGGCACCTGATTGGTCTAATAAAAAGCTGAACAGCCAATAGCTAGGCAGGAGAGGACTAGGCGGGGCTGGCGGGCAGAGAGAATAAGTAGGAGGAGGAATCTAGGCTAGGGAAGAGAGAGAACCAGGGAGAATGAGAGGGAGACATCTGGGGCCAGGCCAGCCAGATGCAGAGTAGGACATACAGAATGAAAGAAAGGTTGAAAAACCAACCAACCAACCAACCCTGAGGCAAAACGTAATAGAGGAAGAAAAACAGGTTAAATTAAGTTATAAGAGCTAGTGGGACAAGCATAAGATAAGGCCGAGCATTCATAATTGATAATAAGTCTCCATGTCTTGATTTGGGAGCTGGTTGGTAGTCCAAGAAAGCCTGCTACACACACTTCTCTGTCCTTGGTCTTGAGTCAACACAGGGTCACATGCAGCTCCTGATGGAGAGAGTTCAGCCCCTGACCTGATAGCCTGTGTCTGCCCGGATGTCTCCCCTCTTTACACTCTCTTGGTAATTTCCCTTTGCACCTTAAAGAGTGAGCGTTGACCATTCCCACTTACCTCTTAAGTGATTATCTTTTTTTTCTTTTTAACTTTTCATGTTTTCAAAAGTTCAGTGTATTTTACAAGAAACATTTGGAAAAAAACTTTATTATAAATACAAAAGCTGCTCAACTTTTCTTGGTTCAAGAGGAAACGCAATAAAATTAGGTACAGTGGAAACCCCGGAGTATTTTACAGCCTGCAGCCATGGCAGCACGTGGAGGGGCAGGCAGCGAGGGGTCAGCGTGAGGGCTGATTTCTCTGTGCTCATTTGGTGAGTGAGAGCCAGTGATGGAGAGGTGGGTGTCAGGGCCATCTGGGCAAAAGGTCATCGGGCTTCCGGTGACCCTGGAACGAGTCTGTGACTGGGATGGGCAATGATAGGGATGCAGCCTGGGCCTTGTTCCTACGCAGGCTTTGATTGGAGACATGGAGAACTGGGAGTCACATGGGCTCCCTGGAAGGAGATGTGCTCTAATTAAATCTTTGTAAAGGCATTCTGGGGTTCGGGCATGTGGAAACTGTGCAGGGTAAAGGGCTGTCACTGGAAAGGACATTGCATTTAGGGATAGCCCATTTGTGGATTTGGGTGTTCAGTTCTCCACCTCTTCTCCCTCAGGGGACTTGAAAACCTTCCAAGGGGAGTGGAGAATGGAGCCATTGGTGCTCTCTGAGATGAGGACTTGGTTGAGCCTAGGACTTGCTTGTGTGTGGGCGGTTCTTGTGCCAATATCAGCCGATGCCTTCAGACTGCATGCTTGCGAGGGAATTACCGAATTACGGTTTTCTCTGCCTTTGTAAAATGCGTCCCCGACTTCCTGCTGAGAGCACAGAACGCCGCCCACATTCTTCTCTGGAGTCAGTTGGGTTGTGTATTGTTGAGCTGACCCCAGGGGTGGAATCCTGCTCTGAGGTCCTTCACGCCAGCCCTGCACAGCCCCTGGGCTGGTCTCAGCCAACTCCCTTCTCAACTCCATGCACTGTGCCCTGGCCCTTGGAAACCCTCTAGTTCTGATAATAGCCTTTAAGTAGAGCAGGGGAAGATTCCTGGAGGTGAGGCCAGCCAGGCTCCAATGCCCACCCGCTGTGTTTGCTGGGCCCACTTCAGGGGAGCGGCTGCAAACCCTGACCTCCAGCTGGAACAGAGTCAGCCTGGAAAGTGGTTCCCTGGGAATCACTGTGCAAACAGGCAGGGCTGGGAGAGAGACGCACACCCTCTGGCCCAGCCTGCACTCCTCTGGGCACGATTCCCCGGGAAAATAGATACCTGCGGGTATTCACTGCACTGTGGGTGGTGATTTGTGGATCGCTCACTGGCCACGGACTCCTCAAGTGGGCAGTGCTGCTGGCTGGTCGTACAGTATCAACTGTGCTCCAGCAGTCCAGGTTTGTTGTTGTTGTTGTTGTTGTTCTAGGGTTCAAACTCAGGTCCTCATGCGTACAAGGGCTTTCCTGAGGCCCACCCGAGTGGAGTGTCAGTTTTAATGTTTTGTTTCTTGAAGGGCGGAGGGCAGGCCGGGGCTCGGATTATCAAATGAGGGGCTGTCCTTAGACGAGCATTTGGAGCACCAGGGGATGCCGTGGAAGGTGTTGCCACTGAGCACACGGGTGACACACTGTGACATTAAACAAGAAAAACTAGATTCTGCCATGTGTGGGGCATAAACCTGTCCTCTTAGCCCTCGAGAGACCGAGGCAGGAGGATTGCCTTGAGTTGGAGCCTAACTTGGGCTATAACAAGATCCTGTCTCAGAAAACCAAAACCAACCCAGCCACTGAAGAATGGGTCCCTAGCAGTGTGAACTGGCACTCTCTAGCATGTACCAGGCTCCTGTTCACACCGGGAATGGCCACTGGTTCTGGCTGTGTGGCAGAATGCCGTGCGGCCTTTGGGCCTCCGTGGTAGGGTTTAAGACGGTTAATTTTCCCCTGTGGGCCGGTGAGATGGCTCAGCAGGTCAAAGGACTTGCCGCACAAGCCTGACAACCCGAGTCCGATCTATCCCATGGTAGGAGGAGAGAACTAAGCCCAGAGAGCTGTCCTCTGACCTCTGTGCGAATGCTGTGGCACACGAATGTGCACACTCTCATCCACAAATAATTTAAAAACCAAACCAAACTTGCTGGGCTGGGGTATGGCTCGGCAGGTAGAGCGCTTGCCTAACACGCTCAAGGCCCCGGGTTTGATCTGTAGCACTCAGTGTGATCACACTGTAATCAGGGACATCAGGAGCCCACGGTCATCCTTGATTACACAGTGAATCTGAGGTCAGCCACGTGAGACCCTGTCTCAAAAAGCAAGCAGAAATCCCAAATGTTCAGCTGGTTGGAACAGCATGTTTCGCAGTCCTCAGGTGGACCTGGAAGAGGCCCTAGGAAGAAGCCGGCAATATTACCAGAGCCATCAGAGTAGTCTTGGCCCTGGGGACCCAGTGTCTGAGGGGACCCCAGTACACACCTCAGAGTCATTTGTTCTGTAGAGGATGACAGTAAATGTCTCATTTTCTTCCCGGGTGAGCTGTCACCCAGAGCCACAGACAGTGGCTCCCAAAGGAGGCTTCAGTGTCTGGGCTCAATAAAACTTTATTTGCAAAGCCAGGCAGAGGGCCGGCTTAACTTCCACACTGTAGTTTGCCAACCCCAATCTAGAGAAAAGCAAGAGGGGTCGAAGGCTGCTTGATGACTGGGTTCTCGGGTGGCTGTGGTGTCCCAAAATAGCACAAAATTATAGGAAGGAACTGGCCGTGAAGCTTGAAAAGGCGGATGTTTACTGACAGGGGGTAGGGATGGATTGTAATACTTCAGATGCACAGCTGGCCGGGGCGGGGGGGGGGGGGGTCTCACGGTTTGCTTCAATCTTTGAGGGGCTGTGGAGAATAGTCCTGTCCTGCACGTCACTGGGGGCCACTTGTGAACTCTTCAAACCCTTTCTGTAGCTGTCCCTGTCATTCTTTTGTGGGTAGGACTGTAGGCTGAGGGCCCAGGGGAGCTGGAGCAGAGGGAGCCTGGGATGGGGCACTTGGGATAGTGAAACCCTGCGGATGTCTACAGAGGGACACAGGACACGCTGCCTGGAAACTCTGCTTCCCCTGCACCTAGGCAGCTGCTGAGTATGATTTTCATCTGGCTCCTGTAAGTGAGCACCTATTCTGACAGGGAGATTCAGAACCGAGTCTGGGATCCAGGAAGCTGGCCTGTGTTGGGACATGCCTGCCGCAGTGAGCCAGTGAGCTGAGTCTGAGTGGCAGAACTCATCAAGGGTCCCGGACCCTGCCTCTCAGGTCAGAGACTAGAGGCAGGAGGGGCTGGCCTGGGCCACAGAGAAGAGCCCGGGAGCCAGGTCCTGTGTGGAGAGAAGCTGAGAGAAAGATATGGGTCAGGGGGACACAGACTCCCACTGATTTAAAATGTCCAGTAAGGGACGACACACGGGGGGAGTCACTAGAGGCCAGCGTAGTCTGATGTCACTAGAGGCCAGTGTAGGGGCAGAGTGTGGCTCTAACAGACAGTCCCTACTCAGGACAGATGGACCTGTGATTCCTCGGCTGCCCCACAGTGCAGGAGCTGCACTGTGTCAGAAGCCATACTTCACATTTTGAATTCTCCTCTACCCCGAGGCTGGTGGCATGTGGACCATACTCTTCCCAGCAGCTTCCGCAGACCACAGGACCCAGCCAGCTTGGGTCACAAGAGGAGCCAGCCACAGTCCATAAAATAAGCCTGCATTCAGTACTCGACACGAACTGATTGATACTTGAAACAAGCTCCGGAGGCAGGACCAGGGAAGCTCAGCTGTGGTGTGTGTGTGTGTGTGTGTGTGTGTGTGTGTGTGTGTGTGTGTGTGTGTGTGTAATCATCAGCCCGTGTCCTAGAGTAGGTGCTTGCTACCTGCACAGCGGCGGGTGACATGAGGCTGCCATTGTGGGGACCCGGGAAAGAATGGACGCACTCCAGTGACATCTGACCCAATGACTGTGCGCTGCGACCTGGGTCTGTGGTGGACAGATCTGTGTGCCCCGCAGCCCTGCTCCCTGGAGAGGACATTAGCCAGTCCCTTCGTGGCTCTTCCTGCAGTGATGGGTTTTGCTCAGGGTGGCTTTGCAGATTCCGGGGTCGAGGTCATGTGGTGGGAGATGCCGAAAAGGTGTCAGTCCTAGCCCACATCCCTTGCCAGATGGTGGCATTCCCAGGACTCGGGCACGGAGACGGCGCAGCAAATGCCTGGTGAGCATCCGGACCCATTTGAAGGCGGTGTGACGCAGAACAGCAGCAGCCACTGTGATGAATCAAGGCCCCTAGTCTGGGAGCCGAGCCTCTCTGTGCTAAGCTCTGGTTTCGAACGGGGAGCTTGCACAGCCCCAGCCCAGGCCACAGAGTGCTGGGCTCTGCAGGGAGGGTCCCAAGGATGTCCCCCAGAGCACTTCCCAGTTACTTTTGTCTCATTTCCTGCCCTGGGGTGTGGCTGGACTGTTCCTCCCACCAGTGGTTTCCCCCACGCGTAGCAGCAGGGAGTGGGGATGTGAAGTTAGCCAGGGGCTTCAGAGAGACCAACGCCCGTGTCTCCCAGGTTCAGCAATAGCTGAGGGCCTGCTGCTAGTCTCTGCTACAGCTACGCTTGGGGCCGCCTTGATCCCTGTCCTCCTCCTGCAGCCAGCCTCCCGACTCCCAGAGGATCCCTGTCATCTGCCTGTGTCCTGTGATTTCCATGATCATGTATGAACCAGCGACGGGGAGAGCCCTTACTTAGCATGCACAAGACCCTGAATGCAATCCTCTGTCCTGTGAAATCAACCAGCCAGTCAATTAGTGCGCGCGCACGCGCACACACACACACACACACACACACACACACACACACACACACACACGCACGACCACATGACCTCGACCCCGGAATCTGCAAAGCCACCCTGAGCAAAACCCATCACTGCGGGAAGAGCCACGAAGGGACTGGCTAATGTCCTCTCCAGGGAGCAGGGCTGTGGGCCTCCTTCTAAGGACCTCTTAGCTACCTGGCTTTACTCATGGCGTGTGTCAGTTCTGCGCTTCCACGGAGTGAGCGAGACAACCCCAGGAATAAATAGCAGCTGGTTTGGTGTGAGTGGGCCTGCTTCGGTTGTGTTCTGGAAGAGACTGCCATCTCAAATTGGGCGTAGCATATGCGATGCGTTTGGAGCTGGGTTTAAAAGCATCTCAATGGGCTCCTTGCCATTGACAACAGGTCCAGTGAAAAACCAGAGAATCCCGGGCTTCTAGGGTTGGGCGTGATGATTTAGGCACCCCCCCTACCATGGTTTCAAAAGTTCTTTGGCTCATGGATCTGTTCACCAAGTCATTGTTCCTTGGTGCAAGTGTGTGTGTGAACTGGAGATGGTGACGGCATTGTGGCCTCCGGGGCTGGCTTAGGGCTCCCCCAGTGGCTGACATTTGTGTGCCATTGGCTGCCCTGGTGACATTCTTCCTCTTAAAACCATGAAGAGGCACATTGTGTCCACATGAGCCTTGTCATGCCGCCACGGCTATGAGAGGGCTGTGGTCACTGTAGGTGTATGCAGTGTCCACCCTAGGGAGGGCGCCCATGGGCTCTTGATGAGTTGGTGAGTGTTCAGTGAGCACTGGGACTCCAAGGCCCCAACTGCTGCAAGAACCCGGATTGGGACTTAGCTGTCCTCTTAGAATAGTGGGGATCGGGGGTCAGAAGACTATCTCCTTTCCTTTATTCATTTATTCAGCAACTATTTATGTATCCAATGGCTATCCACTACATGCTGTTTTGTGACCAACCATTGTGCAGGGGATGGGGTGCCCTGGGAGCTTGCTACTGAATGTAGAGTGAGGATCATGTCCTAGTCAATGTGGCTGTCCAGCAGCAAGTCCTGTGGACTTCCCAGTGTCTGTAGTGCTCTGCAAGCACACACGTGGGGCCAGGCATGTCTGCAATGCAGCCCAAGGGGTGGGCTCAAGGTTTGCCTCTGTGTGTGAGCAAGAGGCATATCCCAAAGATACGGCCCAGCATGTGCAAAGGCCCTGAGGAGGCTTCTGAGAGCTTCCAAGGGCTTCAGTGTGTAGATGCTGAGAAAGGGTCTCTGCTGTAGTCTGGCTGGCTGTACATTCCTGATCCTTTTGTCTCCACTTCCCCAAATACTGGGATGGCAGGCGGGTGCTGCCATGCATGGCTGTAGTGCTAAACCTTGAGTGTTTAGCAGCTACCTCCTGCAGGTTGAGAACATTGGCACCAGTCTTTGGGTTAGTGGGACCCCATCCACCCCCACCCCTAGTCATAGGCTCCCCATCCTATTATAGACCTCTGCTCTTCCTATGCAGTGTTACAGCTGCTGTGTGTGCATGAGTGTGTGAGTGTTCATGCATGAGTGTGTCAGTGTGTGTGGGGGTATGAGTATGTGAATGAGTCTATGTGTTCATTAATGAGTGTGTGCATGAGGGTGCCAGTGTGTGTGTGCGTGACTGTATGAGTATGTGTTCATGCATGAGTGTGTATTCATGAATGTGTGTGCATAAGTGTGTCAGTGTGTGTGCATGAGTGTATCAGTGTGTGTGGGATGTATGAGTATGTGAATGAGTATATGTGTTCATTAATGAGTGTGTATATGAGTGTGTCGGTGTGTGGGTGTGTGGGTGGGTGTATGAGTAGGTGAATGAATATATGAGTATGTGTTCATGCATGAATGTATGTTCATGAATGTGTGTGCGTGAGTGTGTCACACACAAAACTATGAGTTCCATGGTTGTAGGGGGTCTCTAGTTCATTTTAGTGCACACAGTAGGTGCTCAAGTAAATATGTGTCTGACGAGTAGGGGAGGTATTTACTGAGCACCTGCGTGGACCCAGCACTCTGTGCACACTGTGCGTGAATACATAAAGCTGAAAGCAGTGTGAGTCTCAGAGCTGGAGGAGACGCCAGCGGATGTAGTTGGAACCCGAACGCTTTTGCACCGTCTGTGCGGAAGGAACTCCGGAACCAAGCTGTCTTTCTGTGTCTCCCCAGCCCTGCAGAGACAGCCTGTGGGCACAGCCTTCTTCTCCCTGCCGCTTCCGCCATGGGCGTGAGTAGACGGCCCCTTCACCATGAACTGTGACCCTGCTGGCACTCCCCGGTGGACCTGTGTCCCTCGCCTGGGACCTGACAGCATGGGTAAGTGGGTGCTGAGCTGGGGGCTGGGTGTTTGGAAGGTGAGGTTGCCGGGGAGTTTTCTGTCTGTCCTTTGTGCACTGTCAGTGTCCCAGGTCCTGGCTGGGTGTGAGCTGTACATTGAGAGACCACCGTGACTCTGAAGTGAGCATCCCTGGTTTGGGGTGGGAATGGGGACTGTAGAGCTCTGTCTGGGGACTGTTTGTCAGGCTCCTGGGTCTCCCAAATCTCCATGCTGCCCCCAGCTGAGTGGAGACAATGTTCACCGTTTGGGAACTGGAATATGTTAGCCCATGGGGTGTGTGACAAAGAGAAAAATGCCAAAATCCATCCGTCTGCCTTCACCTCTTGCCATGAAGGAGCCGCACAAGGCCTGGGAGGTCCCTGGTTCATCGGGACACTGTCTCCCTTGTCAGCACCTGGAGGGCTGGGCCATCTCTGGGGCACTTAGGAAGGGATGGCTGTCATAGCCGAAGCAGGGTGAGTCAAGAGCAGAGAGACTCACAGGATGCTTTTTAGGATTGGAAAGAAATAAAAAGCTGGGTTTTAAAGAGGCAGGGCTGAAGCCCAGTGGAGTGTCACACACCTGTAATCACAGCACCTGGTGGTGGAGGCGGGAGGCGCAGGAGCCCAAGGTCATTCTTGGCTAGGTAGGGAATTCCAGGTCAGCTCTGGCTACCTGAGACCCTGTCTCAAAACAAACAAACAAACCAACAAACAAACAAAACAAAGACAGGGCGTAATGGGCCAGGTTGGGAGGTCTGGTTCTAGCTGAGTGAAACCAGTTGGGGACTTCTCTGGGCCCATTTTCTTCCACTCCAGGAAACACAAAAGTCCATCATTCCCACCTCTCTGAGCTGCTGGAGGATTCGGGGGCAGGGGGGGGGGGCAAGGATGTCCTGCTTTTGAGAGCAGATCTCAAAGCTGAGCAAGTCAGGCCAGGGGCGTCCTGGCCACTGGGAAGTGAGACCGGCCTGCAGAGTGGACAGGTACATGGAGAGTACCAGATGCACTGGCACAGCTAGGCCTCTCACAATGAGCCCTCATCCCAGCCATCACCCATCTTGTTAAGACTGTAAGGGGCTGGGTCTGGCTCAGCGTGGAGCATGTGCAGCATGTATGAAGCCCTGGGTTCCGTTCTCACCTCTGCAGAACCAAAACAAACAAGGAAGCCGGCACAAACAGTTGTCCAACAGCCAAACCAACAGCAAACAGACAACAGTAGGTCTAGGGAAAATAAAACAACGAGACAAGATAAAACCCGAGGCTTGGCTTTTATTGGCATGCAGTGGGGAGATGGGGGAAGGGCAGCTGGCAGGGCTCCATGGCCACTTCCCAGGTGTGATTCCAGGGCCTCCTGCTTGCATGGCTGTGTGAGCTGAGGGTGGTTACTTACCCTCTCTGGGCTGGGTAGGTGCTCAGCCCAGGCTCGTGCTGGGTCCACTGGAGCTGGCCCCGAGACCGGCTGAGCCAGGCAAGGCCTCAGACTGCAGGGCTCTGCCTGACCCCTCTGAACAGGAGGTTGCGGTCTGTGCCTTTCCAGGGCCCAGCAAGGTGGCAGTGCATCTGGAGCTTGCCCAGTGAGCTCAGAATCTGGGGCTCTGGGACTAAGGTCTCTCAGTCTCCTCCCCCCAGACCCTCCCCCTGAGTCCCACAAATACTCTTTACTAAATTTACTGTTTTAATTTTTTTTTTTTTTTTTTTTTTTAAGCAGTCGCTTCTTCATTTCTGATGTGCTTAATCCTCATGGAGCTACATCCGTAACCATGGTGACGCGGGTCGAAGTTGGCTCCATCGCATCCCTGAGGGCGGGGCCGGGCCTCGGTGACATCAGCAGGGAGGAAGCCCTGAAGAGGACCTACTTTTGCCAGACTGGGGATGCCTCTGGGGCTCCCTCCACTAGGATCCTAAGAGCGAAAAGCCCCCTACGGACCCACCTGTTCCCTCTGCCCCTTGCTCCCAAGCCTTTCCTTAAGGAGCAGGTCCCTGAGAAGAAGGCTCCTGCCACATCTTCGTGGCCTGGTGCCACCCAGTCCCGTCCTTCGACTGAGGCTGACAAGAAGGAAGCTAAAGAGGACGTGGTTAAGAGGATGCCGAGCTTAGCCGGCCAGGAGGCAGACAGAGGGGAGACCCTGCCGAATGGCCCGTCTGTACCTAACAAGGCCACGTTCCTGAGGGCTGGCCCCAGCACCATGGGCATCTTTGAAACAACCAAAGCCGGACCCAGCCTGGGCAAAGGAACCAGTGAGGGGAGCCGGGAGGCCAGTTCCCGGGCAGCCCAGGCATCTCCCTTAAGTGCCAGGCCTGAGGTGGCCACCAAGCCTGCCCTCCCCGCTCGAAAGCCCCCGGTGACTCTGCCCCGACCCACCTCCCTGTCACAGGACGCTGGGTCTCCTGTGTCCCAGGAGGAGGCAGGCCGAGCCCAACCTTTGCCAAAGGCCCACAGTGTGGAGGACCCCGCTGGCCAGGCCCCAGAGGCCAAGCCCCACCTGAAGAGACGGCCCATGTCAGCAGTGTTCAGCGAGTACCTGCAGCCCCCGAAGCCAGGCCCAGGTGGAGTGGCAGTCACGGGCAAAGTCCCCCCTACACCTCCGGAGAAGACGTGGGTGAGGAAACCCAGGCCTCTGTCTGTGGACCTGACTGCTGTGTTCGAGAACAGAGAGATGTTGCTGAGGAAGGTGGGCGGTGAGCAGAATTCTGCAGAGAGCCAGGGCCCGGAGAAGACCAAGACCAGCCTGGAACCCAAGGGTGATGCAGAGGGCCCTGCCCGCATGGACGCCACCCCTCAGGACCCTGACTCAGACTTCCAGGAGGTGGCCAAGAAGCTCCATGCACGGAGGGAGAAGGCCATTCTTAAGCAGGCAGATACAGACAGTCCCAGGACTCCAAGGGCCAGGGCCATCCCTGGAGATGATCAGAGTCCCCAGGAAGAGGAAAGGCCAGACCAGCAGTCAGAGAAGGTGCCAGAATCCCCTTTGCCCAGGCCAGGAAGAGGCCTGGGGCTGGCCGAGGTCAAGGCTGGAGGATCTGACCAGGAGGCTCCTGCAGGGACAGAGAGGAAGTCTGTAGGGAGCATCAGGAAGCGCCTCAGTCTGTTTGAGGAAGAGAGCGCTGTGGCCTTGGCAGTGGTGTCTGAGCCCTCCCCTGTGACCCCTGAGTCCCCATCCACAGTGCCAGAGCCTGAGAGAGCTGGTGTGAGTGTTCAGGCTCGGATCAAAGGCTGGACTGTGGAAAGCACAGGGGCGAAGCCAGAGGTCAGGAGAAGGACGTCCCAGGCGCGGCCATTGTCTATGGATCTGACCAAACCGTAAGTGGACACATCCCAGAACCTCGTCAACCTCAGGCTTCCTCAACACCCACTGGAGAGCTCAAGGCTAGCCCAACACCTACACACACAAGCCCAAGGCTAGCCCAACACCTACACACACAAGCCCAAGGCTAGCCCAACACCTACACACACAAGCCCAAGGCTAGCCCAACACTTACACACACAAGACCAAGGCTAGCCCAACACCTACACACACAAGCCCAAGGCTAGCCCAACACCTACACACAAACCCAAGGCTAGCCCAACACCTACACACAAACCCAAGGCTAGCCCAGCACCTACACACAAGCCCAAGGCTAGCCCCACACCTACACACAAACCCAAGGCTAGCCCAACACTTACACACAAACCCAAGGCTAGCCCAGCACCTACACACAAGCCCAAGGCTAGCCCCACACCTACACACAAACCCAAGGCTAGCCCAACACTTACACACAAACCCAAGGCTAGCCCAACACCTACACAAATACCCCACCCATTGCCCTGAGGGGAGGTGACGGTAAGGATGCCTCTCAGACAAGGCACGTAGATGAGGGTGGGACATCCCTAGCGCTGGGCTCAGTTGGTACTCACCGTAGGAGCACAGTGGGAAATGAGGTTCCTGTTTCACAGGTGTGTGTGAGAAGGCGAGACGCTGTGGTGAAGCCAGAGCTGGGGAGTCTTGATCAGTTCCAGTGCAGCCTGGTTCTGTGGCTAAGCTGCCCCCAGGGTCAGACTGTCCTTGTAGATTAGAGCACGGTTGGTGTGTGCCTCAGTGGCAGAGTACACACTCAGCACATGCAAGGTCCTGGGTTCTGTCCCCAGCATCGCGCTCGCTCTCTCTCTCTCTCTCTCTCTCTCTCTCTCTCTCTCTCTCTCTCTCTCTCTCTCACACACACACACACACACACACACACACATACACACACACACACACACACAGAGAGAGAGAGAGAGAGAGAGAGAGAGAGAGAGAGAGAGAGAGAGAGAGAGAGAGAGAGAGAATTAGGCCTCTGCCTCCATGGTTGTATTAAAAAAAAAACAAAACAACAGAGCCTAGATGACCAGGGCCACTGTCTAATGTAGCCCAGGCTATCTCAGATTCTCTAAGTAGCTTAGGATGACCCTGAACTCCCTGTCCTCTCGATTCTAACTCCATAGAGCTGAAATTAGAACCAGAGTCCCACCAGGACCTTCCTCAAAGATAGGGAGAAGAAACTCTAGAAAGAATGTGGGCAGCGTCCTCCATGGAGGAGCCCTCGGAGCACAGAGCCCGCAGCTCAGGTTAAGGCCCACACTTGGTGCGCCACACCTCCCAGGCCTCCAGCCTTGCTGTTTTCCACTGTGGCCGCGGCAGGGAGATGTCACCAGGCACGATCCACCCCCTCTCCTCGGTGCCCTGCTCACTGCCTGCATGCTTCCACCAGGGTGGACTCAAGGCCCTGGGAGCTGGTGCAGCCAGGGGCCAGCGTTAATTCTAAGGGTCCAGAGAACCAAACCCAGGTCGTCGGACTCACGCAGCAAATGCCTTTACCCGCGGAGCCGTCTCACACCCCGCCCCAGGCATACCGGTTCACTGAGAGGGATTGTATGTTGGGAGATTGTGGAAAAGATACTCATTCCCAAGTTAAAACAGCAGAGATGCCCATGTTCTCACTGTGCTGTCCGGGTGCCTGGAAGGAGCCGTGTGATTATGTGACAGACGGGGAAACTGAGTCTCTGAGATTAGGAACACTCATGGCCTCCCAGCAGTATGGATTGCCTGGTGGGGATCAAGTTCAAATGTTTTGGAAACCCACCCACCCCCATTCTCTCTTTTTTCTTTTCTTCTTTCTCTTTATTCCCAAACCCCCAGCCCTGAACCCTAAACACTGTATAGACACTTCGTGCCTCATGTTCAGGCATGTGCTATAAAAGCATGGTAGGGATGGAAAGATTCGAATCCCCTCCTCCGATCCCTTTGTAAGTAGGGAAACTGAGGCCCACAGAGGGAGATTGAGTAGGCATACTGAGAGGCAGAAGCAAGCCTGTGTCTCCTTAACATGACGACCCACCGCCCCCGGGTCTTGGGTCTCAGGTCTCGTGGGTGCTCCTCAGCGGTGGGTGCGTGTTGTGCCCACAGTCACTAAGGAGAACCAGTAATTATCCCGCCTGGGGCTTCTTCAGTCTTCCCTACACGCCTTCACAGAGTTATTAGGGTCATGGCTTGCCTCTTATGTCTGCCCTATAAAAGAGGGTGGTAGGCGTTAATTATCCCTGCTTTATAGATGAGGAAATGGAGGCTCAGGTGAGGCCACAGGCCACCCGGGCTCCCACAAGGAGTGGAGCTGGGAGCAGCACCCAGGTACCTGCTTCTTCTCCCCGGTGGCGGGTTCTTTCTACGCAGACATGCTCTGCTTAAGGTACGACGCCCTTCCCGCCAGGTCCCTGTGCCTTCTGTGACTATAAATGACATGTCCTTTCTCAGAGGAAGTTGGGCAGGTGGCCAGGCTTATGCCTTCCTGGGCCCCAAGCCGAGGACGGTGTGGGCTTCGGGGAGTCAGGACATGTCACTCTGCTCTGTGTAACTCCCGTCTTTGTCCCAGGTTCTCACGGTCGCCTTCGAGCAGTGAGGTCGGGTATGAGAAGTGTGCTCTGCTGGGTGGTGAGCTCCCCGGAGAAAGGAGAGAAAAGGTAAGTGTGCCATTCACCATCTCGGCTAGGAGAAGCTTGTGACGTGCCAGGTCCAGGGGAAAGAACGTCAGAACCCTGTCAGCCCTGCCGCTGGCACGTTAAAGTCCCTGACCTGATGGCTTGTGACTTCCTGGGGGTCAAAGGTTATGCATGGAAGTGGCTGTCAGGCATTTATTTTATTTTATTTTTTCTGGGCAAAAAGTTAGAGGGAGCATCGTCTTAAATGGCTTTCTCCAAGCCCTCGGGAGGCAGAGGGTGGTGGATCTCTGCGTGTTTGAGGCCAGCCAGGGTGACACAGTGAGATCTTGTCTCGAAAAAACACAAAAACTTGGGAGAAACTTCTCGAATTCCCTCCTCTCACAGTCTTTCTCTTCCCCTTGGCTCGGCACCCAGTCACGGAAGCGGTCCAGGTACCAAAAACCAGTTCTCTTCGCTCTGGCTCGTAGGAAAGAGCTCCCAGTCACGTGCTCACGTAACTGGTTTGTGGTCAACGCGCTCTCTGGTCTTACATTTTTTTTTTTTTTGACACATCTTTACAGAAGTACAGTTGACAGACAGACATAAAGAATGTGGATTTAAGGTGCCCGAGTGGACCAGCTTCCAGCTGTGCCCTCCCAGGCAGCCGTTGCCACACAGGGTTGGCAAACATCTACAGCACCCCCAGACCCCACCCCTGCCTCTCCGATGCCTCCGGCCTGCCCTTCCCCAAGCAGCCTCCTTCCATCAACTTTCTCTCCATAGAGACTCTTTTCTGTGTCTCAGACTTTCAGACCCCTTGGGCCGGTTATAGTCATGTACTTGTTTACTCGGGACTGGCCTCTTCACTCAGAATCATGGCTCCCAGAGTGGTCAGGTCGTCGTAGTTTTTAATCACTGGGTTGTGTTCTGTCCCAGAGGCGGGACCACAGCGGGCTGCTTTGCTATCCTCCTCTTTGGCTGGCACTGGAATGGTTTTCAGTTTGAGCCATTAGAAATGAAGCTATGCCGGGGTGTGATGTGGTACCTGTCTGTTAGCCCAGTGCCCAGGAGGCTGAGGCAGGAGGGTTGTGAGTTCCAGGCCAGCTTACACACACACACACACACCAAAACAAACAAACAAAAAGAAATGAAGCTGCTGTGGACATTAATGAACACGTCTGTAAGTTTCTCCCTCTCCTTCCCCGCCCCCTCTGAGATGTGGTCTCCTGTAGCTCAGGCTGACCTCAACCTGGCTGTAGCTGAGACCTTGTATTTCTTGAGAGCCCCTAGCTCTTGAGGGCTAGGATCACAGGTGTGCGTCACCATACCCAGGTGTGTGCCTTGCTGGACACAGAGCCCGGGGCTTTGTGGGTCTTGGCAGGGACTCTGCTAACTGATCCGCATCCCTAGCCCAATTTGCTTTTTTTTTCTCTCGGGTCAATGGCCAGGAGTGGCCTGGCTGGGCCATGCAGCTGTGTCAAAGGGACGTCTGCTGTCTCTGAGTAATAGACCGAGAGCTTCTCTGAGGCTCTCTGTATCCCTCTCAGTGAGTCCCCAAGGAAAGAAGCTGCCTCAGAAGGCCAGTGATGACCGCCTTGATGGGACCACAGAGGCCGCAGCAGTACAGCAAGGGTCTCAGTGGCTAGGACTCGTACGGACTGTCTTTAAATCTCAGGACTTGGCTTGAGGGTCGCTCAGTTTCTCTGTAAATGTTGACTATTCAAAAACACTCAAGAGCTGGATGGTGGTGGCACATACCTTTAATCCCAGCACTCGGGAGGCAGAGCCAGGCGGATCTCTGTGAGTTAGAGGCCAGCCTGGGCTACAGAGCAAGATCCAGGACAGGCTCCAAAATGACACAGAGAAACCCTGTCTCAACCCCCCCCCCCAAAAAAAAAACCTCAAGAAAGAAAAAGCTAATACGCTACATACAACCAGGGATCATCTCTATAAGAGATACTGTTTGCTGATTTTTTTTATTTTTATTTTTATTTTTATTTTTTTTATTTTTTTTATTTTTATTTTTTTTTAAAGATTTATTTATTTATGTATACAGTGTTCTATCTGCATGCATGCCTGAACGCCAGAAGAGGGCACCAGATCACCTTATAGATGGTTGTGAGCCACCATGTGGTTGCTGGGAATTGAACTCAGGACCTCTGGAAGAACAGGCAGTGCTCTTAACCTCTGAGCCATCTCTCCAGCCCCCGCTGATTTTTTTTAAAAATTGTGTTAGAATAACAAAATGGGAAGCATGATGGTGCAGCCAGGGATACTTAGCAAAACCCGAATCAGCCAGTGACAATAACGGGCATCATCATCTAAGTCACCCCCTCCATTGTCCCCGCAGTGTCTGAGACACCCGTTTGTCTACCCCACCCACACTCTTCAGCCTTTAGTATCTTAAGGTTGGGAGATGGCTCAGCGGATGCAGTGTTTGCTGTGCGCTCCTGGGGACCCGAGTTCGAATCCCACAACCGTGAAAAAGCTGAGTGCAGCAGTACACCTGCAATTCTAGAGCTGAGGCTCTGGAGGCAGAGAGATCCCTGGGGCTTGTTGGCTGGCCAGCCTGGCTGAGTCGGTGAGCCCCGAGTTCAGTGAGAGAGCCTGTTAAATGAGGTCGACACCTGGGGAAGTCACTGCCCTTGACCTTTGGTCTCCATGCGTGTGTGTGCACGTGTGTGCACATGTGAGTGTGTCCCCACAACACATACATTTTATAGTGTCTTGCTGTTTCTTAATTAAACAAAATTTGACTTGTTTTTGTTACGGTGTGGAGGGGGATACTCGTGCTACTGCGTGTGGTCAGATGCTCCTTTGCGGAGTCCGCTCTCCCAGCTTTGGCTCTAGGGACAGAACTCGGGTCACCAGGCCAGGTGGCAGGTGTCTCTCCGGGTTGAGCCGTCTGGAAGGCACCTTGCTCCTTTAACAGGGCGGCCACTTCGTTCGCCTCTCCACTTCCTGTCCGTTTCAAATCCTCATGCTGTCTTGGGTTATTTTTCAGCCTAAGGAAGGGCGTGGTTTGGATGGAGCCCCCGCCGCAAAAAGTCCCTGGAAGCCTGGGGTGCCCCAGAAGTCCAGGCAGACAGAACCCAAAGATGCTTCTGACCAGGACCCTGACAGGTGTCGGCGTGCACACTCAACAGGAGACCCGGGTCCTTCTGAAGTCAGTCCAGAGGATGATGGAAGCTTCCAGAAGGTGTGGGCCACAGTGTTTGAGCATCACGTGGAGAGACACACCGTGGTTGACCAGGCAGGCCATTGTCTCTCGCCTGCACCCTCTCATGATGTGACTGGCGTCCCGGATCCCAAACCCAGGCCTGAGAAAGGCTATTGGCTGGGGAAGGACCCTCCAGGGGTGATAAACAAGAGAGACAGCTCCAGGTGGTCCGACCATGCCGACCCGGGGATGCTGGGACGAGCTGTCCTTGTGGAGGTGGAGCCGAGACAGCATCCCACCTCTGTCCCTGAGACACCACACCCCGTGGGAGAAGGGCACAGCAGTCACTCTGTCCTGAGGCATCTAGAAAGCCCCCCTGTGTCCCAGAGGATCCAGCCCAAGTATGACATTGTGCACACCTCCGGGGAGCGGGCGCACAGCGAAGCTGTTTCCAGGGTGCCCGAGGAGAAGGCGGTGACGCTGCGCAGTGGCAGACCCCGGCTCTCGCTGCAGGGCCGGCAGCTGTCCCAGGAGGTCGACCCTACTCACGTGGAGTGTGCTCTGCGGGCTCATGGGGGTGCCGTGCAGAGGGCAAGTTCAATATGGGAAGCTCGGGGTCAGGAGGCCAGTGGGCCAAAGCTTGAAGGTCAACAGCCAAGGGATGGGTGTGGGAGCAGCTGCCCGTCATCCAAATGGACGGGAGGAGTGGTGGCCAGCTGGCAGAGCACCTCCGCGGCCGGCAAAGATCTCAGTGCTCCCCAAAGGGGTCCATCCTGGGATGGCTCTTCACATCCTCCACCCAGGGCCACCGTGGAGCCCGGTGACTCCCAAGTACAAGCGAGGCCCAACTCATTGCCTCTGCAGAAAGGTCCCCTCACAGTCGGCAGCGGTGAGGATAGCCCGAGGCTGGCCCAGGCATTCCAGCCTGAAGTCAGAATGCGGAGGTCCAACCCTTCGGAGCCGAGGATGGACAGGTGGAGACGGCGGACTCTGCCCCACGATGTAAAGTTTGATGCGTTCAGCCTGCTCACGCCAGAGAGCACCTCCAGAAGGCAGCAGAGACCTGCAGATGATGTGACCTCCCCAACCTGTGCCTTAACGAGACCTCCATTGTCCCACCTCCAGGCACAAACTCGGGAGGTGACTCCAGGTGCCTCACACAGTAGGGCTTCTCCGGTGGAGAAGCCGGGGCCGTCTGCTGAACCCAGCGCAACTTTCTTTGCGGTGACCTATCAGATTCCTGACATTCAGAAGGCCAAGAGTATTGTTAAGCCAGGGCCGGAAAATGTGTCGGAACCTTCTAGAAGATCGGCTCCCCCTCTGTCACCTCGTTCTTTTGTGTCTACTCTGGCTTCTCCTAGCCATGAAGAGCCACGGGCTCCGGCCAGCAGTAAGGGCTGGACTAAGGGGAGAGAATACGAAGAAGTAAAGAGCCTTTCAAAACACCCGAAGGCCACGGATCAGGCATCGTCTGCCGAGGACAGGAGGCTGGATCCTTCCAGGGACAGAGTCGTTGATGTGGACGCTCTGTGGCTTCATCGAGGGTCAGAAGAAGGCACTTGGAAGGACAGCAGGATCAGGGCATCCTCAGGCATGGACGCCCCACAGACTTCCCCGGTCCTGAGGCGCCCCAAAAGTCTCCTGGTCAGAAGGAGGACAGAAGTGATCAGCGAGACTTTCCCAGGGAAGATGAGAGATGGCTACAGGTCTGGTGTCCTTGACATTGATGCCCTGATGGCCGAGTACAAAGAGCAGTCAAACAGAGTCCCCAGCAAGGCCCAGGAGCAGAGGGACAGTCCTGCCGAGCCCAGTGGCTCCCCTCAGGAGAGATCAGGTTGGCCCAAGGAGGCGGAGTGGGGGCGGAGGAGCCTGAAGGAAGCTCCCCGGTCAGACAGTGTTGGGAAACAAGCAGGGGCCTCTGTGAAAACTCCCCCGTCCCCTGGCCCCAGCAAACAGCCAGCAGAGCCCCTAGGGGCAGCCATGACCACCAAGTCCGGTCTGCCACTGTGGGCACCACCACACTCGGCTCCTGTGGAAAACTGTCCCTCCCCTGTCCCCGCTGGCTCCAGGAGAAAGTCCTCGGGCATCTCTGAGTTTGAGAGCAAGCCCTCCTCCAGTGAGCACCAGGAGACAAAGTATAGACAAGGCCCAGCCAAGTCCCAGGAACCGGGCATCGCCATCGGGGACAGAATCTCCCCCAGGTCACCTCCCTCCGACCGGAAGAAAGGGACACCAAAGAGGTCCACTGGTCAGGGAGTGGAGGGCAATGGGGTGCAGTGGGGAACCCCCCCACGTGACTGTACTTGGTCACCCCTGGACATCAAGAGGGCCTGCTCAGAGAAGGGCCCACCAGCCAGGGTCCGGGAGGGCCTGTCTGTCATGCAGGACGCCAGGCAGCGGAGACGAGAACAGCTCAGGGAGAAGCCGGGTCTCCCCACTCAGACTCCCAAGGCCACAGCAGGACCCTGCCAGAAGGAGACAAGGAAGCCGGATGGTCCTAAGGTGAGTCCGTGGGCGCTTTTTAAATTTTGTCATTTTAATGTTTAATGTTTAAGCGTCTGTATCTAGGGTCTCGAGCTCAGATTTTATGTGTAGTTGTGTGACTGGGTGGAGGCAGACCTAGGGCACCACTCTAGGGAGTGGTGGAGACTGTGGGAACAGAGCACTCAGGCAGACCACCAGGACAGGAAGGTGTGCTTGCCTCCAGACTCTTCAGGTTTTCTGTTTTCTCTTTCTTTATCTTCTCCCCACTTTGCTTCTTTTACTGGGCAGGGCTAGTACTTAGCCCGCCGCGGCCCCGGCCCCAGCCCCGGCCCCTGGCCATCTTGTCCTGTGACAGTGTTGAAAGTGACATCATTTACTCAGAGAAATCCACGTCTCCAGGTGGATTTCCCTCAGAAACAAGATGGTTTGTTAGAAAGTGTCATTCCCTCCCACCCAAGCTAGTCCCCTGCTCCGTCTGCTTGGCCGCGGGTTGTGGGTTCAAAACTCTGCCTGGGATGGGGACGAGCGTGAACGTTTTGTGTGAGCATCGTGGAGCACCTGCTCGGTGCTCCAGCTTTCCCCATTGTCTTCACCAGAGCCAGAAACAACTGTGTGAGCTTCTGGGAAGACCTGTGGCGTGTGAGTGAACGGTTGTGAGAAGCCCACTGGGTCTTATGAGACGGCTCACCCCGGCTTTGGGTTCCCCCAGGGGCAGAGCCTGTCTTAGGTGGTGACCTGAGAGACTGGCTGGGGACTGGGAAGGTGGTGAGGAATTCGATGCCAGTGTGAGCAACTGAGACTTGGTACCCTGGGAACCTCGGGGAGCCCGTAACACAAGTGAGTTGACCTGGTCCAGGGTCAGAGGGCCAGAAGTGTGGATTTTCTACTTCTTCCCATTGTCCTCTACGCCTGTATCTGGGGCTTTGAATGTGAGGCTTCACCGTTCCGATTGGACGGCAAGGCTGTCTCTGTGCACAGTAGGACAGCTTTGCACCAATTCACATCCTGAGTCTCAGGGAGCTGTCGGGGTCTGCTACAGGTGTAAAGTAGGTAATATAATGCAAAACACGGAAACAGAAAGACTGGGCCACCTATTACAGGCCACACAGCAAAAGGCAAAGATGCTTGAGCCCAGATCTGGCCGGATGCCTATGAGATGATGGCCACTGTGGTCTAAGCGGGCAGGAAGTCTGGAGCCCAGTGCAGCCCTTAGCTGAGTCATGGGGACCTGGAACCCAGGGCCAGGAAGTTACATGATGCTCAATGAGGTGCTGGAGGAGAGACCCAGGAAGGCATCCTGGAGGAGGGAGGCATTGAATTCAGCCAGTCCCTGAGGAGACACTGATGGGTGAGCAGGCAAAGGGAGTGTGCTGGGATAGTCACAGCAGGGACAGAGGTCTGGAGGCTGGAGTGAGCCCCACACGGCATTGTTTAGTGATTCAGCAGGAGGCAGCAGCCTAGCCTCTAACAGAACTGTCACAGGCTGGCCCTCTCTGAAGAAGAGAGACTCATTTCCTGTGGCTGGCTCCCTCCTAGCGTTTCCTTCCACATTATCCTGGAGTTTCAGGTCACGTTGTTTTCAAAGTAGAGCAGCAGACAGTTTCTCATCCCCAAACCTGTGGGAGAGGAACCCAGGGGTCTAGCCTGGCAGGGGTGCTGCGCAAAGGGGCCTCTAAGGCATGTGGGTAGAGGCCAGGCCTTGAGGATCTTCCTGAGTTATGGTCAGGAGCGAGGTGGATATGGCTTCAAACCTGTGTCTCTCCCAAGAGCTCAGGCTTACTAAGTGCCATGTGTGGAACTTTCCATACCAGCCTCTGGGGCCCCCTGTGCCCACACCGCTCAGGACTGATGGCAGCCCCCACCCCCTCCGCCTTGAAGTCCTGCTGTGGGGAGCTGTGGCAGGCTACACGCTGCTGTGAGGGGCTCACCCAGCTCACTGGTCCTCTGTTACTGTGGGAGCAGCCTGAGGGGACGAGCTGTGGAATGTGACACTTGCTCAGCTCGCTCACCAGCACTTCAGGTCCCACTGGCAACAGGAGAGCCAGGGCTGTGGAGGGGCCCTGGAAGCCGGCCCTGAGTGCCCAGGCCCCAGGAGGGCTGGTTGTCAGGGATCAGCTTTCTCAAGGCTGAGGGATGGAGAGGCCAGCTTCCTGCTTCTCCCCCCTTCCTGATTTTCTCCTGCCGGAAGGCCTTTGTTTTTTTTTTTTTTCGGGGGGTCAGGGTCTGTCCTTCAAATCCTGCCCCTTACCTGTGCTTGCCTGCCTCACTCTGGTTCTTGATCGTAAACAATAAAATCAAGCAAATGCGTAAAGACAAAAAGCCACAGAGGTGCTCAAAACGTTAAAATAAACAAGCCTTACAGGGGCAGAGGGAGAGCGGGGCGTTTCCTTCAGTGCAGCTGGTAAGGATGTTTGTGGCCTCGGGACTCCACTGTGTGTCTCAGGAGGAAGGAATATTCCATGGGTGTGTACACACGCGCCAAACACACAGCCCCACCCCACATACACACGTAACACATACATACACGAAGGTGGCATAATTCTCTTGGGAGCGTAGGCAAAATTTCAACCATCAGGGGAACGTGGGGTGTAGGAAGTGAGTCCCCCCAACAGAACTTTCGCCTTCCAGGCCTTGTGGTACAGACCTATAAACCCCAGCTACCCAGGAACCTGAGGCAGGGGAATCGGAAGTTCAGGTCCAACTGGGCTGCAGAAGGAGTTCAAAGTCAGCCCTGGCGATTTAGCGAGACCCTGTTTCAAAATGAAAAGCAGAAAGAGGCCTGGGGGTGGCGCAGCGCTTGCCTGGCACATTCGTGAGGCCCTGGGTTCTAGCCATGCATGCAGCCGCATGGCCTCTCCTGGCCTGTGAGTCATGCCCCCTAGGACACCTTTGGCCATGGCTGCTAGGCAAGGGATCTAGTCCTTTGGGGACATTTTGTTGTCACTCTGGGGACGGGTTGTCACTGTCATTTAGGCAGAAGTCAGAGCTTCCATTTAGAACCCTCCAGGGAGCAGGGTGGCCCCCTGCAGAGTGAGCCAGGTCCCACTTCACCCTGCTGGAGAGCGAGGGAACATGGCGGATATAGTTAGTCTGAAACATGCCAGCGTTCTGGGGGACTCTTACACTTTGGGGTGGTTGGTAAAGATATTTGACTATAGGCCCAAGCACAAGGGTTAAGAAAGGGTGCTCGGAGCACAGCCACTCCTCACAATGACTGAAGTGGTTCAGCATGTCACTGTACAGGACTTCCGGTGTCCACGCTCCGCCACTCTGGTGGGCTACTCGGAATGCTGTTAGACACAGTCACAGTGTGTCTGCTCTCTCACGGTGGGAGGGTCTTCCTGTGCAGCCCTGACAGACACCAAAGGATTGATTAGAAGGACAGTGGTCCCCCTCCCTCCTTCTCCCTCCCTCCCTGTTTCTTTCTCTCCCTCCCTGGCGGTACTGGGGATTGAACCCAGGGCCTGGGGCCCCCTGTGCGCTGAGTGAGCATCTACCAGTGAGTTATTTTTTTATTTTGACACAGGATGAGTCTATTCCTTAGGCTGGCCTTTACTCATTCCTTTGCCAGCAAGTCTTGAATTTGCAATGCTCCTGCCTCAGGGCCCTCCCTTCCCCTCTCTCCCTCCCCTCCCCTCCCCTCCCCTCCCCTCCCCTCCCCTCCCCTCCCCTCCCCTCCCCTCCCCTCCCCTCCCCTCCAGTAGTTGAGGTTACTGGCCTGCACTGCCAAGCCCAACTCCTTCTTTTTTACTTAACAAACATTTATGAAAATTCTGTCCCGGGCCAGGTGATAGTATTTCATTTACTTTAGTAGTTTGATTTGGCCCACGGTATGCGTTCAGGAGATACATGCTGAACCCCAGCTCCCCCGTCCCCAGCTCCCTCCTCCCCAGCTCCCTCCTCCCCAGCAGCATCATTTCCCTCCACCCCTAGGAATGGCTTGGCTTCTTTTACAGGCCCTCCCAGTTCTTTGACGATTGCTTTCAGAGACCATAGGGATAAGGATGCTTAGTCTGTGTGTCGTTGTCCCCCCCCCCCCCACGTCCCTGCCTGTAGGAGAGAGGGTTTTGACACTTGGTGACACTTGGCTACAAAGCAGAGAATCCAGCATGGCACCCGGGCCCGGCCCCATCCCAGACCAGTTAGGCTGAAATCTCTAGGGTGGGGTCTGACTCCTGGGTAACTTTGGAAGGTCCCTTAGGTGTGGGGATGAGAACGCTGCTGGCCCCACAGCCATATGGTGTGGGCAAGCCGGAGGACCCACGTTCAATTCCCCTTGATAGAAGGTGAGAACGGACTGCCCAAAGCTCTGCTCTGACTTCCCCAGGGCCCCAGCTCCAACCTGAAAATAAACGTAAAAATAAAAAGGGGCTGGTGAGGTGACTCAGAGGGTAAAGGTGCTTCCTTATAAGCCTGGTGACCTGGATTTGATCCTTGTGACCCTTGTAAAGATAGGAGGAGAGAACGGACTCACGACCTCCACCCGGGCCCGTGGTACACATGCTCCTGCCCTCTCGTGTCACGCCCGCACAGTCATAATAAATGCACATTTAAAAAGTCATGTGATGCTTTTTAGAGCCTGGGCTTCTGTGCACGGTGTTCATGTCCTGCTCTCTGTTCATAGAGCACATGTGATAGACGTGCTGGCCAGGCATGATGACATGTGCCCGGTCGTCCAGAGTTCCAGCCTGGGCTGTGTGTGACCCCGTCTCGGGAAAGGTCCTTGGGAAGACAAAATGTGGCATAGCCTTATGGTGGAATATTATTCAGTTATAAAAAAAAAAGAATGTTCTAGCCAGGTGTGGTGAGGCATGCCTGTTGTACCAGTATTTTGGTGGCTGAGGCAGGAGGATGGCAGCAGAGGGAGAGAAGAACCCATATTTGAAGCTCCTCACCTCTCAGGTGGCGTGGCAGGTGCTGTTTGTGGGTTATTTTGTTTAAATGAGATCAGATCTAATTCCTCTGTCGCCTTGGCCACGTTCAAGCTCGCGTGGCTGTGTTGGGCCCACAGAACTTTCTGGTGGCTGAACAGGTACAAGCAGCCTGAAGCCAGTGAGCGAGCGAGGTCACCTGGAGCCTGGCAGGTCCTGGCAGACGGAAGGGGGCACCGGGAGGTTGGGGAACAGACTGGACGGGAGTGACCTGAGAGAACTGGGCCAGCCAGGACCTGGGGAGATGATGGGAGCTGTGGCGGAGACACCCGGCACAGGTGGGCTTGTCCTCGGGACTCAGGGCACCTCAGCGGAGGGTGTGTTTCATCAGGGTTCTTTCCACCTCGAGATGCATCTGCGTCACAATTTTGCCATTCCAGGGCATAGTGCAGCAGCCTGCAGCACATGCAGACACAGTCCATGTGGTCACCCACAGGAAGTCCTCCTCCTCATCGGCCCTTCCTCTGGGCAAGCGGAGGACTTGGTGGCCGAGGACTTGGTGGCCGCGGCTCTCTGCTCCTGCGGCTCTCTGCTCCTGCAGCTCTGTGGCTTTTGTGCTTGGCTGTTGGCATCATTCTGTGGAGTAATGACTCCATTTTCCACGGAGTTGCTTCCTTGTTGTTGAGTTGCCGTTGCTCTTTATATGTTGTGAGTACAAGACGGATGATCTGCAGAATCTCTCTTCCTTCCTGGGAGCGGATGCTTCCCTCTCTTCATGGTGCCCTTTAAGCGCACGTTTTTCAGGTTGACCCAGTCCTTTTCTCTTTTGTTACTGTGTTTTCTGTGTGGTAGCTTAGAAAGCAGGGGCTAATACAAGGCTGTGGAGATCGGTGTCTTTACTTCCATCTAAGTTTTCTACTTTCAGCTTCTCTGTTAAGATCTCTGTTCTCTTTTGAGTTAGTTTTGGACCAGGGTGTGAAGTTTGCTTTGTTGGTTTTTGTCTTTTTTTTTTGGGGGGGGGGGTGTACAGGAATTTAGTTAATTTTATGGTGAATTAACTTTTGGCTGGTAAAAGAGTCGGAGGTGTGATCTCCCTCAGGGCTTCCTTCAGTAAGTCGCCTTCATGTCCGCTGCTGCCCCGGGAGCCCGTGAACTTCAGGACCAAGGCTCTGTTGGCAGATACAAGTGTATCAGCCTGGAAATTCTTGGCCAGTTCCTCATCTGGTTCAGTGTAGTTTACACTTCTCATCGGGTGCTGGGGTTCTGGACACCGTAGTCTAGATTGGCCGTCCAGACTGGGTCCCAGCACCGGCAGGCTGAACTGAAATGTGGGTGGGATTTTTCTAATACCACTGGGGCATGGAAAGAAACCCAGCAGAAAGGACGCCCAAGAGAAGGCTCAGGGCAGGACTAGGGTGTTCAGGGGGTGCGAGAAGGTAGCCAGGAAGAGACGGCAAGCTAGAGGGGTGGCTGAAGAGTCAGGACCAGGGATGGGAGGAAAGGGCCTAGGAGCAAGCCTTTCCCTTCCTGATGCTGTGTGTCGTTAACCAGGGACCTGCCCTCTCTGGGCCTCCTGGCTTATCTGTGTAGCGTGTGCGGCATGTAACATCTCCTGGACTCCCGGGTTCGCTGGGCTGTGATGGGTTCCCCAGTGTGTAGCCAGGACGAAAACACGGCAGGATTCAGACTCCGTGCCCTTGGGTTTTCCCTCTCCCTGCCGTTTCTCAGGGCATGCGTTTGGATGCTGGGAAAGATGTTCAAGCTAGGACCACAGGATCGCCCTGGGCCACGAAGGGGCTGGCAAGCCGGAGGCTCAGGGGGCCGGGCACACGAGCCAGGCACACCTGCCCCCTGGTGGCTGGACCGTGTTGCGCAGGTTCTGAGCAAGGGCTTCATTTCTGTTTCCCCTTGAAGCTGTTGATACTGTTTCTTCCCGTATGGTTGAGGTCAGAGAGGTTAAGGGATTGCTGGAGGTCACACAGCTGTGAAGCGGGGCCACTTGGGCCCAAGACCTGCTACCCGGATGTTACCTATGACCATGATGGTGGGGGGTTTCTGGTGGTTTGGTGTTCATCCCCGGAAAGGGCTATGACACACCTGTCCCGTCGATGAGAGGCTCCCACTGAAACTCCTTTCTTGTGTTCTCTATCTCAGGTGCCTCTGCAGAACCCGGAGCAGGGGGAAGGTCTGCAGGACGGCCAGCAGCCTCTCCGGAAGGTGTCCCCCGTGGCCTCTGTCCCCAGGCGAAGTCACAGCTTTTGCAAGGACAAGAGGAGCGGTCCCTTTGTGGTGAGTGGCTGGCGGGGAACCCGCAGGCGTCGTCTGTGTTGGAAGATTCTGTGGATGCGTGTGGAGGGTTCAGGTGGATGGGCGCCTGGTGAATGGGTGACCGGCTGAGAGTTGGGTTCCCAGACCTGGTGCTGGGGAGACCCTCGCTGCTTTCGGGTTTTGGGCGCTAGGTGAGGCTGTAACTCAGCGGCTGGCCAATGAAAGTCTTGGGTTCGAGTCACAGCATTATGTCTTTTCAACAGCCGTGAGATTTCTGAGTTTGGTGTCTGCGACCTTTGATTTTCCCCGTGGGGGAAAGCTGTGTCTATCAGCGCTGGTTTGAGAATGGAGGTGAATCCTGAGGGAGCCAGGCCAGAGAAAATGCACCCCGTGAGGGACCTCAGGAGGCTATAGCAAGCCGGTTCCAGACTTGGGGGGCCCGCGATCACCTTACACATGTGTGCTCTGTCCGTACAGCGGGGAGATGAGAACCCCCGCTTCACGTGGCCGGTGTGGGCTCTGGGGAGGTGACCCAGGAGGGGCTTTGCCCTGTTGCGGGCACCCAGCATACACGCCACCGTACTGCCCAACTGCAGGCTGTGTCTCTGACCGTCCCTTCCTCTCTCGGCCTTCACGCTGGCTTAGGAAGGACTTGAGGAAAGGACCATGTTTCTTGGGAAACTTCTGACCCCGGGAGCCACAGAGTACCTATGAGAGGCCGGACTCAGGCTCTTCTGGTGATTTTGTTGATTTCTGTGTTGTCTGTAAATGGACTGAGTTCTTTCTCTGCTTGGAAGGTCCCTTGTAGGCGCGGCCCAGGGTGGCTGTTGACCAGGGTGATGTGAGTCCCGCCTCACATACCCTCCCACGCCTATGGTCTAGGGAGAAACTTCCCTTCTCAGAGCGCGGGTTTCCTCAGCTGTAAAATGGGGGTATTTGCTGTTATTGTATAGGTGGAATAACAGGGTCTGGGGGATGCCGGTCTCAGGCCTGCTGGGACGTCTGCAGAGTGGCCTTGGGAGTTTCCCTGGTGCCCAGATGCCCGTGGCAGCCTTACAGGCATGTGACACTTGACCTTCTCTGAAGGTTCCCTTCCTCGGATACCCTTGTCTCTAGTCCCTCTCAGGCGGCACCGCCTCCCTTATCTGATCCAGTGTGAACTTCCGTGTGTGCCCATGTAGGCAAAGGTTACAGGGAGAAAAGGTTTGGAAGCTGTTTATAGTCCCTGGCCTGCAGGAGGCCTCCCTGGTTGCAGGCTCCTCCTCTTTCCTCCGTGTCTTTGGGGAGCCTTTGTCCCAGGAGGCCTGGGTGGCTTGCCTTGGCTCCTCTGTCTGGCTCTGAGGCACCTGTGCCCGGCCTGAGGCCTGTGGGACTTCCTCTCCTGCAGAGGGAAGGGCAGGAACTCAACCCTGGAGGACTGGGATCTCTCTAGTCTCATGCCTGCAGTGTTAGGAAGCAGCCACAAGGGGGCAGCAGAGCCGAACCAGCTTCAGCAGCTGTGGACTCTGGGGACTCAGTTTCTCCTCCCGTCTTAGGAGTTCCACTGAGGCCTGGGAGGGGAAAGGTCTTCTCCTGGTCCTGTGGTGCATCCTCCCATAGGTGTGGCCACCCTTCTGCCCATGGCTTATGGTCTCCTAGAGACTGTAGAACACGATGACTCAGTGTGGACCCTGACCTCGGGCACAGTTAACCCAGCAGCCCCTCCTGTGGGGTTATGAGGTCCTCACAGTGGCACGGACCTCTGGAAAGTCCAAGAGTGGCTTCCTCATGACCAAATGCAAGCCGGCACTTCCTGGTTTATTTAGCCATGTGTTCATTTCTTCACTGTGTGCCAAGCCTGTGTGATTTCAAAGTCTAGAAACTCCCGCTTGGGGTCTGTCCATGCAGGGGATGCTGGGTGATGTCTGGGGATGAGTCAGCCTTTAAGTTCCAGTCTGCTGGGGGAGCAGGGCTCAGAGAGGTGAGGCCAGGCTGGAGTGGGAGGACCAGCAGTCAGGAGCCTGCAGTAACCTGCTGTACCTAGGTGGGCCTGGGTGATGGACTGGACGCAGGGACGTGAGGGTGGACGCCAGTGGTAGCGGGGCTGAGCAGCCCTGGCTCGTGAGGTCAGCAGCCACCAGCACCGGCTGCCTCCTGTCATTCTCACTCCTGGGTGTGGAGGACTAGGGCCGGGGACTTGAACTACAGCTGGTCACAGTTCATTTCTGGATTGAACCAGCCACGCCAAGATTTGTCTGCTAGAGGTGAACATAGCTGCCAGCTGTGCCAGAGGTTGTTTGGGGCATTTGGTGTTCATCCGTGTTCCTAACGATCACCCACCCAAGCCATGCATGCATCCACCCACCTGCCAGTTTATCTGTCCATCCATTTACCCACCCGTCCGTCCATCCATCCATCCATCCATCCATCCATCCATCCATCCATCCCCCCATTCATTCATCAGTCCATCGCTGCCCACCCGTATACCTTGCCTGATTTATTAATTGATGAGGAATTCCAAGGACATGAAAGAGGATGAGTTAGTTTCTGTCTTCAAATTGCTTTCCTTTCTAGACGAGGAACAAATAGTTTCTCTCTCGGGGCGATGGCCGTGTTGTTTATGTTTGAATCCACTCATCTACCCATCGGAACTTGTTTGGGAGCCTTCATCCTCCAGACTGTTCAGGGACAGTCGTGGACCAGGCAGATGTGGCACTTCTAGGGCTGGTGCCCAGTGTGGGAACCAAATATTTAACCACTAGCCAGGCTCAGAAAAGGGACTTCTGGATGTTACCGAGGACTGCAAAGAAAATAAAGCGGTGTAGGGAGCTGGGCGGGGGGTGGGGGGTGAGGGGTGGGGGGGGTGGGAGTGGAGTTGGGGAGCGGACTACGGGGGCTGTTTCTTGCTGGGTGATCAGCAAGGGCTTCTTTGAGGAAGTGACTTCGGGTAGAGCCTGTAGAAGACTCGGGAGGGTGTCAGGCAGGGCGAAGGTCTTGAGATTTACTTAGTGTGGTGATTATGACGGTGATGATGACAGCGATGAGTGAGATGATATCATGGGGGCCGAAGTGGAGAGCCTGACACTTGGTAGCAGGAGAGGGGCTGTATTGGCCAGGGTTCCCTAGAGGAACAGAATTTAAGGAATGGATATCTCATACGTGCATATGTGTATGGGATTTATGCGAATGCCTCACAGGCTGTGGTCCAGCTTGTCCAACAATGGCCGCCTCCTAGCGGAAAGTCTGAGAATCCAGTAGTTGTTCCGTCCACGAGGCCGGATGTCTCTGCTGGTCTTTTACATGCTGGAATCCCAAAGAAGTAGACTCTAGCGCCAGCGAAGGAATGGACTTGCCAGCAAAAAGGAGAGCAGTCGGGCAAAGAGAGCAAGCGTCCTTCTCCCATGCCCTTTGTATAGACAGGCTGCAGCAGAAGGTGTGGCCCAGATTAAAGGCGGCTCTCCCACCTCGAAAGACCAGATTGAAAGTGGGTCTTCCCACTTCAAATTTTAATGGAGAAAACCCCCTCACAGATGTGCCCGGAGGCTTGGGTTTCAGTGAGTTCCAGATGTAGTCAAGTTGACAACCGAGATAAGCCACTACAAGGTAGCTAAACAGAGTAGTTCACGCACACACACACACAGACACACACACAGACACAGACACACACACACACACACACACACACACACACACACACACACATGCACATAATGGAAGCTAGAGGTCAACCCCAAGTGTTGCCCCAGGACACCTACCTGCTCAGCATGTGACCTTGCCCTTTTCCGAGGGATTTCCTCTATCGTAAGGTGCCAGGGAGACCCCAGCTTAGGGATTCTAAACCTGAGGCTCAAGGGAGGGAGGTGGCTGGCATAAGGACACAGAATGTAGAAGCAGTGAAGCCTACGTGAGCTCCCCCACTCCCCGTCCCCTCCACCCCAGCAGCAGGAAGGGGACAGGGTTCCTCAGGTTTCAGCAGCACCAGCATTGCCCCCAGGGGTTTATGGGCTCCCAGGGGCCCAGAGCCCAGCCAGTGGCCACCTGCCCTCAGGAATCTAGGTGCACCTGCTCTGCTTGGCAAGCTGCCCTGGTGGGGCCTTGAACACTCAGGGCACGCCTCCCTGGTGGGCAGAGACGGGGTTGCAGGCATGCCGGCTTCTGCTGGGAGGAGGTCCAGGCTTGTGGGTGCCTTTCACAGGTGATGTCACATGACCAGCATGGGCTCTCCACCCAATCAGACCGTGTGGAGCTGATGGCAAGTGGGAGGAAGGGAGGGGTTGTGGCGAGACACGCTTATCGAAAGCCTCCTCACTAGCCCGCCTAGAAACTTCCATGACAGATTACATGTGAGAGATGACAGAAGGGCAGCAGAGTGTGTGCTCTTCACCAGATGATCCAGGATGCAAGGCCTGCTGCGTCCCATTCTTTTAAAAAAAGATCTATGTTTTTTTTTTAATTATGTGTGTGGGGCAGGCTATTTGCACATGAGTGCAGTGCCTGAAGAGGCCAGAAGAGGGCGCCAAAACCTTTTGAACTGGACTGGGGTGCTGGGGTCCAAACTCTAGTCCTTTGCAAGAACAATAAACACCCTTAACCACTCACTGAGCCCTCTCTCCAGCGCTTCATCTCATTCTTGAGCCTCGGGGCCCAGGATTCCTCATTGATTGTGGGTTAGCCCAACATGTCAACCTGGAGCTGTATTGCTTTCTTCCCATTGGCCAAAAACTTTTATGTAGCATCTAGTCCCAGCCAACTGCTCTGCAGGTGTACAGTGTGGCTGTGGTCCTGCTCATTGCTAACAAACCCAAGAGCATTTCCATGTAGTGAACCCCATCTCCGTCGTGCCCCAAGGGTAGCGCGATGTTTGTGAGGTCTGCATACATGCTGTGGTGGCCACAGTGAGGACTTGTCCTCTGCCTTCTGTTATATGTTCTGCTCCGTTGGGAACCTGCATTTGGGTCTGTTCCAGTTTGGGGTAGTTCCTGATCTTGGTGCATTCCACTTCCTGCCTCTTGGTGGGTGGTGGTCATTGTACACCCAAGCTGTAGCACTGCTGGGAAGTCAGGCCACATAGGTGCAAGACGTGGCTTCAGTGGCTGTACCTGGGCACATCCCCACCTGCAGTGTGTGGATTTCCAGGTGCCTCCCCACCTGCCGTGTGTGGATTTCCAGGTGCCTCCCCACCTGCAGTGTGTGGATTTCCAGGTGCCTCCCCACCTGGAGAGTGTGGATTTCCAGGTGCCTCCCCACCTGTGGTGTGTGGGTTTCCAGGTACCTCCCCACCTGCAGTGTGTGGATTTTCAGATGCCTCCCCACCTGCATTGTGTGGATTTCCAGGTGCCTCCCCACCTGCAGTGTGTGGATTTCCAGGTGCCTCCATACCTGCATGCAGTGAATGGATTTCCAGGTGCCTCCCCACCTGCAGTGAATGGATTTCCAGCTGTCCCATCCTTTGACAATACTCAGTAGGATTGGGATTTTGGTGGGTATAGTGGTCTCTCATGCCTCTATTAATGTTCAAGTAGCTCCAAACACTGTTTGTCAGTATTTTGTGAAGAGCTTGAATTAAAGACCTCAAGATGTTCTGGAAGATTCCAATTCCAGCTCCTGTTTCCTGCTTAGCCTGGGTGGAAAACAGCTTTATCCAAAGAGTCAATTCCAGTTAACGGACTATGCCTAAAGACTTAGGGGCCATACATACTGGGCCATGGGAGATGATGCTATAATCCACTAGTGATGTCTGCATGGGTCAGGGAAGGCAGAGAGCCGAGTGTCAAGCGTTTGCTAACCCTGGTTCAGCAGCGTATCTGACGAGACACACACACTCACACAACTCAATGCACATAGGAGTGCACATGCCCCAAAAGGCGTCTTGGAGACTCTCCTTACGATTCTCCAAATCTCAGAAGCATTTCAAAAGTCCTTGCCTGGGTTTTATTATATATACGTCTCAGTCCACCACATTCTTTTGGTCTATTCTGCCTTGCTGGACATGGGGCTAGGCTCTTCTCCAGGACAGGGACATCTGAGCCTTGTGTCCATTGATATCTCACAAGGAGCTTTCCAGCTTCCTGATGCCCATGTCCTGTCCCACATGGGACATCAGAATGTGTGTGAAAGGATGAGTCTCCTGTCTCTGACCCCCAATTTTGGTTGGATTACAGACACCACCACTACCACCACCACCACCACCACCACCCACCCACCCATCCACACCCATACACACACACCTCGCACGCCACATCTGGCTTTTCACAGGGTGCTGGGGACACACACTTGGATCCTTATGCCAACACAACGAGCTCTCTACCCACAGAGCATCTCCTAGCCCCAGCTTTTCAGTTTGAGATAAGGTCTTACAGCCCAGAATGATCTTGAACTCCCTTGGTAACCCGGGCATGTCTTCATCTGTCCATCCTCCTACCTCAGTCTTTTGAGTAGTTGGGATTATAGGCCTGAGTCAGACCTGGCTATTACTTTTAAAAATAACTGTATAGCTTGTCTGTTTAAAATTCAACAGGTTTTTGTTTATTTGTTTTGAGACAGGGTCTCTCTATGTAGCTCTGGCTGTCTGGGAACTCACTCTGTAGACCAGGCTGGCCTAGAACTCACAGAGATCTGCCTTCCTCTGCTTCCTGAGTGCTGGGATTAAAGGCACCTGCTAAACTTTAACAGCTTTGAATGCTCACAGTTGTAACATCATCACAACAATGCAGTTTGGAAACTGTCATCTCCCCCTCAGGAAACCCACATCCACCAGCTGCCACTCCCTCATTCCCTGCTCCTTGAGCCCCTCCTCCCATGAGTCTGCTCTCTGGGCACACCTGCCCGCACCCCAAAGCCCACACGGATGGGATGGCCTAGCAGAGACTTTGGGGGCTGGCTTCCTCCGCTTGGAATGCTTTCGAGTTTCATGCATGTAATATCATGAACCAGTACTTCGTTCCCTTTTTATGGCTGAGTGATATTCTGTTATATAAACATCCCATTCAGCCGTCTCTAGACTGATGGACCCATGGGTGGTTTCCACATTAGAGTCCTCATCAGCATCTCTACCATTTTTTAAATCAGCCCATTTGTATTATTAATAATGCCTTTTTGTTGTTGTTACAATGAGCAAAATACCTGGTAGCAACAACTGTAGGCTGGAAGGTTTATTTTGGCTCGTGTCTTCTGGGAGGAAAGGCTTGGTCGTCAGAGCGGCTGCAAACATGGCAGTGGGAGCCGCTGGCCAGGGCTCTTCACAGCGGTAGACAGGAAATAGAACTAGAATGGAGCTAAAGACCGCTGTGAACCTCAAGGCCCGCTGGCCAGCTCAACCCACATCTCAAAGCTTCCACAACCTTGTAAAATAGCGCCATCATTTGGGGGCCAGGTGTTCAAACTCAAGCACCTGGGGAGAACAGGTGTTCTAGATCATGAGCACCTGGGGAGACCAGGTGTTCAAGCTCACAAGCACCTGGGGAGACCAGGTGTTCCAGCTCATGAGCACCTGGGGGGACCAGGTGTTTAAGCTCACAAGCACCTGGGGGGACCAGGTGTTCAAGCTCACAAGCACCTGGAGGACCAGATGCTTAAGCTCACAAGCACCTGGGGGAACCAGGTGTTCTAGCTCACGAGCACCTGAGGGACCAGATGTTCAAGCTCACAAGCATCTGGAGAGACCAGATGTTCAAGCTCACAAGCACCTGGGGGACCAGGTGTTCAAGTCACAAGCACACAGGAGACATGTTTCAAAGCAAATGGCAGTTTGTGGTTCTATTCCCTCCACAACCTTCGCCCCACCCACTCACTGTTCGTGTGGTTGCAGACCCCCATCTGTTTGTCACCTCTTGCTCCCCTCAAGCCGCAATGGCCGGCCTCTGCAGCCCAGGCCCCACACGTGTTTGTCTAGTGAACGGATGAAGGAGAGCCTGGGTCAGGAGCCAAAGAGGGGACACACACGCACGTCGCCCACCCCACGGATGGAGACCGGTTGGGTCCTTCCGTGGCTTGGTGGTCAGGGAGCCGACGGCACTGTGGCTTCTGCTGGGCCCTGACAGGCAGTCTGAAGGAACCAGGTGGGGAGGGAAGGAAGGTCAAGTGAGGAAGGGCACCCTGACTAGGGTCAGAATGGCCAGCGTGGATTGCCACGGCGGAGGCCCCTGGTGGGACAAAGTGTGTGGGGTGTTGGATGTGGTGGGGTGTTGGATGTGGTGGGTGGGTAGATTTCTGAAGACAGATCCCAGCTCCCTTGAGTCACCCTGGCGACCTCAGGTTTCCCAGATCCAGCTTTGCAAGCCCTGGCCCTCTGGAATGTGCATTAAGAGTTAGCAGGAGGCCAGGCCCAGCCAGGGCAGGAATTCTTAGTGACAGAAGGCTTGAACCCACACACTGTGGTGCTGAGATGAGACCTCACAAATTTCCAGCAGGACTGAGGCTTGGGGAAACTGAGGCAAGGGGTGAGTGAGGTGATTTGGACAGAGCCAAGACTGTGGGCGTGTATGCTCCCCAGCTGGGGCTCAGACCCATTGGAAGGGTCAGGTCTTACTCGGGTGCTGGGGTCCCTTTCTGACTGAGTTTTCTGTTCCTCTCTCGGCCTTTTCATCAGATTAACCTTAACCAGAAATGTCCACCAGAGGGCAGAGCGGAGGTGCTCTAACCAACTTTGTGTTTTTTATTTTTACATTCATTGTGTGTGTGTGTGTGTGTGTGTGTGTGTGTGTGTGTGTGTGTGTGTTGTGAGGACCACTCATGGTCTCAACTCTCTCCTTCCTCCATTCTTCCATGTGGGTTCCTGGGATCGAGCCCAGGTCCTCAAGCTTTGCATCAAGTTTCTTTACCTAGTAAGCCATTTCCCAGGCCCAAGTTACTAGCTTTCTTTTCTTTTCTTTTCTTTTCTTTTTTAATCTATTTTGTTCTCAGCCTCTGAGCTCTAAGACCAGGCTTTTCCGTGACCTGCTGACTCTCTGTCCACGAAGCTCACTAACTGTGGCATGCATGCTGTTCTGCTGTGTTTCCCCTCGACCCTGAGGCAGTCTCTGGTGCTTGAGCCTGGAATCAGGGCTGCACTGGGGTCAGGATGCTGCTCTGCAGCCTCCTGTGCTGATATTGGCCATGTTTATTTGCACAGTGATGCCTTTCTACCGAAAGGGGGGAGGGGGGATCTGTTTTTATTTCTGAAAGGAATGTGTGCTGGGTGAGAGGGGGTTCTGGCCAGCCCACAATGAGAGCCTTGTGGGTTTGGAAATAGTATTGCTGACTTGAGACACGGTTTGGAGATGCCACACCCTTGACTTGAAGTGGCTTACATCCCAGGCCTGTTTCTAACACAGGGCCCTGCACCTAGTAGGGGACAGCGTCCAGTAGGACCCCAGGGAGAGGGATGAGTGGGTGATGCCCCGGGTTCACATCCAGATGCCTGGGCTTCAGGGAGTGGGAAGCGGGCTGCTGAGTCAGTCCCCAGGCAGCACCTGCCCTGTCCCTGCACAGGAATGTGACTTGTGGGTCCGGCCGGCCGGCCACGTTTTAAGGAAGCTGTAGCCTGCCATGTGGTTTACATGTCTGCTCATACTTACATATGTAGGTCACAGATGCAAGCCTTAGCCTGACCTAAAACAGCACCCAGAGAAAAGGGGGTACAGAGGTGACCCATGCTCGCCTTTGGGAACCCCGGTGTCCATTGCTTAGAGCAGCAGTTCTCAACCTGTGGGTCTCGACCCCCTTGAGGATCGTTGTAGCTAGGGTTTCTGTTGCTGCAACAAACACCATGACCACAAAGCAAGTTGGGGAGGAGAGGGTTTATTCAGCTTACCCTTCAGCATTGCTGTTCATCACCAAAAGAAGTCAGGACAGGAACACAAACAGGGCAGGAACCTGGAGGCAGGAGCTGATGCAGAGGACATGGAGGGGTGCTGCTTACTGGCTTGCTCCTCATGGCCTGCCTCAGCCTGCTTTCTTATAGAACCTAGGACCTAGGGATGGGACCACCCACCATAGCCGCCCCCCCCCCCCCCCCCCCCCCCCCCCCCCCCCCCGTTGATCACTAAATGAGAAAATGCCTTACAGCTGAATCTCGTGGAGGCATTTCCTGAACTGAGGCTCTTTCCTCTGATGACTCCAGCTTGTGTCAAGTTGACATAGAGAACCAGCCAGTACAGGGGTTGAATGACCCCTTTTAAAGGGGTTGCATATCAGATACTTACATTAAGATTCATAACAGGGTTTTTCTCTTTCTCCTCTCTCTCTCCCTCTCTCCCAATAAAGCTCAAAAAAAGAAACCAACCAAGATTCATAACAGGGGGGCTGGAGAGATGGCTCAGTGGTTAAGAGCACTGACTGCTCTTCCAGAGGACCCGGGTTCAATTCCCAGCACCCACATGGCAGCTCACAACTGTCTCTAACTCCAAAATCTGACACCTTCACACAGATGTACATGAAGGCAAAATGCCAATGCACATAAAATGAAAATAAATAAAATTATTAAAAAAAGATTCATAACAGCAGCAAAATTACAGTTCTGAAGTAACAACGGGATAATTTTATGGCTGGGGGGTCAGCACAACACGGGGAACTGAATTAAAGGGTCGCAGTGTTAGGAAGGTTGAGAACCACTGCTCCAAAGGCATTGGGTTAGTTTTGGAGTTAAGAATCATGTCTGAGGACGGCTCCAGACCTACTGTGGCCAGGAATGGGTCTAAGGAGGAGCCAGAGGGAGCTGGCCTGCTGGGAGGGATGCGTGATTGTCTCTGTCAGGAGCCCAGGACACTGTGACTGGGCCTACCTTGAGTCTGGGCTGCAGGCTGCAGGCCAAAGTGGCTAGGCCGTAGCTAGACCTCAGGCAGGACAGGAGCCAGCCAGGCGAAGGGAAGAGGTTAGCTGAGGCCCTGAGGGTCACCACACATGTGTGGCTCCATAGGTCTCTTCGTACAACTTGAGAGGAGGCCAGGGTCGGATGTCTCGGGGTCACCAGGATGACCTCCCTCCAAAAAGTGTTGGGGAGAGCCCCTGCTGATGCCTGCCAGCTCCTAGAGGCTGCCAGCTTTCCCTGGCTTGTAGCCTCACTCCCTCCATAGTCTGCCTGGCTTTTCCCTCTGGGTTCGCATCTTGGTAGTGAATGTTCAACCTCCCTGGTGACTGTACCTTGGGACTGTCACAGCAAGGCACTAGACTAAGGGGCTGATAGATGGTATCCTTTGTTCCTGGCGGCTGGAAACACAAGGTCAAGGAGTTTAGAGGCTCCTGTGTCCAGAGAGGACCTGCTGCTCCTCGTGATGGGGTGTCCTCGTATGACAGAAGGGACGGGAGGGACAGAAGCGTTGAACGTTCCCGGCAGCCCTTTCATAGTCTGGGAAGTGGGTCCCTTATGGCTGTCACCCTGTGAGGATGCCATTAGGGGTAAGTGCTAGTGCCCCGTCCCGCCCCCCTATGCTCCAGAATGATCTTGTGTCGACTCCATATTCCCTCTGCTTGGCGGACCGGCTTCAAACATCGCCCCAGTTTCAGACTGCGGGTGAAAGCATAGTTTGGGGGGTCACCATTCAACTCACGCAACACAGGGTGCAGGGGTGAGAGGCGGATAGATAGGGCTCTGGGGTGGGAGCAGATGGGAAACCGTGGGGAGGGTGTGAGGGGCATGTGTGGAGGAGTGGCCTAGCCCGTTTACGTAGGCAGGTTCCCGGGCGGGTGGAGGAGTCCGGTGGGGTCTCATCGCCTCAGCCTCCCACCTCGGTGTAGCCTGACCAGCTGGGGTGGTGGGGGGGGGGAGTGGGCAGCTGCTCCTGAGAACTCTGGGCTGGGCGTCCCGGGCGTCCGCCATCCTCAGTGGGTTCTGCAGACTTGCCAAGTCTGACCTTGGTTGTTTCTTTTTTATTATCCACCCCCAGGCCGCCTGCTCTCCAGCTGGGCCCCGTTCACGGTGTCCCTGGCTGCCTTGTGGGGCCATCTGTCTTTGGGGTTCTTCTCTTTCCTGTCCATGTGGCTCTCCATCATGGCTCCCTGTCACTTCCTATCCCGCAGCTCCCCCCCCCCCCCCCCCCCCCCCGTCCTGTCACAGCCTCACCTCCTCACCTCCTGCCTCTCTCAACCTTTCTTTCCTCCCAGCAGCCTCCAGGCCACTCTGTCTGCCGCCTCCAGGCGGTCCTTCAGTCTGCAGTCAGCCCGGAGGAGGTCCTGCTCCTCTGCACTCTGTGAGCAGGGGGCCTATTCTGTCAGTCAGTCAGTAATGAGCAGGGCCCATTGTTCGTTCGTTCATTCATTCATTCATTCATTCACTCATTCTGAGAGCAGGGCATGGTCTTGAACATCCGCCAGCTGGTCAGTTGGTCAGTCCAATTAGTCAGTGAGTGAGCAGGGATAGCACTTCCCCTGCCTCAGGCCCAGCCTTCCATTATTTTGTAAATCACTTCATCAGTCCGAGAGCCTGGGCCTGGCTTTTGTTCTGTAAGTCAGTCAGGGAGCAAGGCCCAGTCTTCACAGTTCTCTAAGTCCAGTCAGTCAGGGCGTGGGCCTGGCCTTCAGTGGTACCCGCCCGTCCCTGAGGCTGCCCAGCTGGGCCTAGCCCTGGACTAACTGTGGGCCAAGCGATGGGGGGGCTAAGGCCTGGACTGCTGGGTGAGGGGCCCTGAGAGCCGATTAGCCTCAGGCCTCTGTGGTTCTCCAGCAGCAACACCCAGCCGCCATGTGAGGGGTCTCCCCTTAGCTGCTGAGGCCCTCTCTCCGGGCCGGGGGGGCGGGGGGGTAAACCACTCTGCCAGTGGCCCAGCTTCTGCTTCTGCCCTGTCTCACCTCTCTCAGAACCAGGACCTGGGCCTGCCTGAAAGCTGGGCTGCCCTTTATTGGCATCCTGCTGGGTACCAGTCTCTGGAAGGTGGCATTGAATAGGGGTCTTTGCTTTGAATCCCAGCTCCCACGGAATGAGCGGTCACCTTGGGCCGCTGTCTCTCCGGGCTCCCGCTTCTCACTTGGACAATGATCGCAGCCTTGTGTTGCCGCTGTGAGAACAGTCTGAGTCCTGTTCTCTGCCTGCCCCAGGAGGTCCTTAAATTCTGAAATGTGGACACAACTCTCCCCATTTTCCAGAAGGTAAAACTGAGGCTCAGAGATGCGCCAGGCGAGGTCATCTGGGGGTTCTTCGCATGCTCAGTCTGCAGACCGGAAATGTTGTCCCCTGCCGCCCCTCCCCCTACAGCCACAGGTGGTGTGGCTCTAGAGGCCGGAAGACTGTCCCTTCCACAGCCTCTTCCTTACTCCGCCCAGGTTACCCACGGGGTGGGCATAGCCCAGGACATGTGCCCGGGAGGCCCAGGTGCCGGCTGTACCTCAACTACACACCTAGCTTGCTCTGGGCCTTGACGTCCCTTCCTGTAAAATGGGGGTCCCTGAGGGCGCACAGGTGCTAGGAGGGTGCACAGGTGTGAGTGAGCCTGTGCTCAGCTCTGTTTCTTCCCTCCCTGTAAGGTCTGTGGGGAAAGGAACTATGCAGGCTGGTGTGCCAGAACACACACACGCACACGCACGCGCACACACACACACACACACACGCACGCGCACACGCGCACGCGCGCACACACACACACACACACACACACACACACACGCCCGCCCTTATCCCTCTTCCACAGACATACACAGGCTTCTAGGTACAGGCACATTCTTATCCACTCTTACCCCTTCGCACACAGGCACACACGCACACGCACTCCTACCCTCATATTCACAGTTGGCACCATACCCTCATATCCACACACACTCTCACTCCCACACTTGCCTAGCACGCCCACCCACACAATCACACAGACACACACTCACCCTTTCAACTACACACACTGTCCCCGGAACACCCCCAACCCCTGCTCGCGGGTCTCCCTGGAGCACAAGGGCGGCTGTGAGGGGGCGTGGCCTGGCGCCGCCCCGCCTCCTGGGCCAGCCCCTCCCCCCGTACGCCCCCTCCGTGGTGGCACCCAGCTCTGGGGACCCGGGCTGCAGCTTCACCCCGGAGGTGGTGGTGGTGGTGGCTGCTCACAGGGCCGTCCAGCCGCCTGGCTGTGAGCCCTGGCTTCTGAAAGATTCATGCCACCCCGAACTTGACTCTGGGGGCGGTGGAAGTGGTGGGGAGGGAGGAGCCACCCCCTGCCCTCCGGGGAAAAGGTGGAAGGAAGCGCAGGCCGGCTGGCCGCCCCACAGCCTGCTCCGGGATGGACTATTACTACTGCCCCAGCCTGCTGAAGCTGCTGCAGTACCTGTGGGTGAGTGTGGGCGCCGGCGGCGTCTGCGGCTCTTCCGCTCCGCCGCCGGCCGCCGTCTGTCTGTCTGTGCCTTTCGCCTGGCTAACAGCGACTGTGGGCGGAGGAGCATGGGCGAGGTGGCCGGCTTGGGTGGGAGAGCAGGCTAGGAGGGACAGCCTGTGGTCCTGAGCTGGGACTGGAACCCGCACCGTGGATTCTCCTCTTCTGGGCAAGCGACAAAACCAGGGGCAGAGCTCGTGGGTCCTTCCGAAAGCAGGCTTCCCCGGGGCTCTGTTTTCCTCTCCCCCAAACTTGACAGAAGTGAAGCGGGAAGGTGGGGTACACTCAGAGTGGCGTGGGAACCTCAGTTGGGGTGCCCTCCTGGAAGAGCTCTGTGGAGTGTTTCCAAACCTTGTTTTGACTGAGACAGATGTGTGTCCTGGACAGCTTGCTTGCCCTCTCTCTCTGGCTCGCTCTCTCTCCCTCGGTGGGACTAAGGAGACACCGTGACCAGGCTTATGTGACACTTTCAGGGCTCTGTGAACAGAAAAACTTACCAGGGAATCGTCCCAGTGTTTGGGGGTTTTCTAGAACTTTTGCTACTGAGGTCAGGATGCCCGGAAAGGAAAGTTTGGGGAAATGTTATTTTTTCCCTTCTGAATGTTTGCAAATACTTCAGATGCTTGCCAATGCAGAATTTTCCGGAGCTTCTAAAATACAGCTTTAGGAAACTTCATCCTCCTCGGCCTCTCCCAGCATCACGCTCTCCAAAGCCCCGTGGAGCATCCAGAGAACACGAGACCTTCCCAGTCCCCTCGGATCATTAGGAAACAAGCTCTCTCATAATAAACCAAAGCATCATTTATTGGTTTTTATTGATTTTCCACATTTTTTATTACAAAAGTAAGATACAGATATGTTAGAATGTTCAGAATGCCCCCAAATAACCTAAAGAGAAAGAGAGGGAGGGAGTGTTGGCATCTGTGTTTTTTGGTTGGTGGTTTTTTAGACAGAGTCTCATTCTGTAGCCCAGGTTGGCCTGGGATTCTCAACTGTCTTCCTGCCTCAACCTCCCAAACAATAGGGTTACAGGCATGTGCCACCAGGTCCTGCTTATTTATATTTTGAAGTCCGCAGCCCATGAGGTCCTGACAGCTTCCTGGTACTCGGCTGTATGTTAGTGCCAGGATATTAATGTGGCTAAGATACAGTGCCCACTCCTCAGGGATGTGGGAGCGGATGCCAGGCACCTCAGCAGATAGCTGTGGACATGTGTTCATTCAACGCACCAGGCAGCAGTTTTGAGCCCCAGTTGGATACTGGGAATGCAGATTCACAGGGCCCTGGTCTGGGGAGCATTGGACTTCGGTCTATATCGACGTGGGGTGGACCATGGTACTATGGCACACGATGGTCTTTTGGGATGTGGGGTCCAACAGAGTCTGTCAAGAAAGCCAAGCCCTGGAGGATCTAAGAGTGGGCCAGGGGAGGGTGTTCTGATCAGAAGGAACAGTGTGTGTTAAGACCAGACTCTGTAGGCAAGGAGGTTGGAGAATGCATGGCAGGTTCCCCAGCAGGGGCGGGCATTCACTCAATCTGGCCTGTGTGAGATGGGTGGACAGAGCCTCAGCCCCTCACTGGGGTGCACTCATTGTGACCATGACCTCTGCTCCTCTGCTGGACCAGAAGGAGGGGGGACAAGGCAGTCTAGGTCTTTTCTAGGTGTGGCATGGTGGAGCTCTACTCACTTGCTTCCTGTGGGCGACAGGGGCTTCACTGCTGGCTGCTGGCCGTGAGAATCACCCCACCGTATCTTTGTTCTACCAAGTTACTAGACATGGGCCAGTGCAGGTGTCTGGGACCACGGCTTAGGATCGGCCCTCTGCCTGCAGAGTGAAGCTGGATGCTCTTAGCGTGGGCTCCTGGGAAGCCTGGGAATGTAGAGACCCACAGGCTGCTGCAGCTGTGGCTGTGGCTTCCTCATCTGCAGAGCGGGGGACACACCACCTTCCACACTTCCTCGTCAGGATTCCTCCAGGCCCTCGCTTATTTCTGCAACCCAGGGCCACTCAACAACTAAGGACTTCCTGTTCTCAGGAAGCCACTGTCAGGTTCCAAGTGACTGTCTACCTAGGTTTCAGGGGGGGAGCTAAGTGGTGTGGGGTCTCCTCCTGCCTTCCATTGGGATCCTAGGCTGTTGTCTAGGCTCTTTAACTGAGGTCTCCCCATTTCTACACCCTGACTTATTCTCCTGGTCACCGCTGTCCCTTCTCCATGCCTCTGTATTTGACTTTTTCCTCCTTTTAGATTGCACCTATTAGTGAGATCATGCTATGTGTGCCTGCCTTTTATCTAGTTCAGTGTCTTCCGGGTTCAACCATGATGTCCCTAAGTGGCAAAGGATGTGTGGTATTCTTTCACGCGTGTGTGCAATGCAGCTTGGTGGCCTTTTTGTCTATCTGCTTGGATTTCATCCCTGTCTCAGCTGTGGTGACTCCTGCTGTCATCAGCGAGGGGGTGGTTGTGGGTCCCTCTGTGGAGCGTGGATGTCATTTCCTTCACAGACATGCCCGGTGGGGGGATGACCGCTCTGTTTTCAGTTCTGAGTGTTGTGCTGGCGCACGTCTGTGCTCACAGAAGAGACAGCCGAGGAAACACCTAGGTGCCCTTCTCAGTTCCCAGAAGCCCGCAGAGTACCGGAAGTTAGGGACTGCTCTCACAGAAGCCCCACATGGCCGCTCACTACCAGTACTAGGGGATCCGACGCCCTCTTCTGGCCTCCTTGGGCACGGCACACATGTGGTGCACAGACACATGCCGGCGAAACACTCATACACATAAAATAAATCAGTAGGAAGTAACGAACAAGGCCTGGGTAGGTGGATCAGCCGGCTTGTCTAGCATGTAGGTACCCTGGGTTCCATCCCCAGCACTGCACAAACTGGGCACGACACACTCCTGTGATCTCAGCACTCAGGAGGTGAGACAGGAGGATTAGGACTTCAAGGTCGTCCTCAGGTACATGGCAGAGTTAGAGGCCAGCCTGGGCTACATGGTACAATTCCTTCTATCAAAAAAAAAAGGACAGACAGAAAGTAGGGAATCTGTACGAGCTCATTGCTGGGAAACCCCAGACAGAGTTCTGAGTTCTGAGGGGCCCGTCTTGCCCTCCTGGGAATGCTTGACAGTCTGTCTGGAGATATTTTTGGTTGTCTTCATGGGGGTGGGGTGGGGCCTGGTATGTTGTGGATAGAGGCCAAGGGTGCTGTTTGATGCCATAGAAGGCGGGGCAGCCTCCCGGAGCTCCCTTAGCACCATCAAGAGCAGTCATGGCCAACAAATCCAGGGAGATAGGGCAGGACTGATGGGGAGCCGAGAGGAGGACCATGGGGAGGGCTGATGGGCAGCCGAGGGGAGGACCATGGGGAGGGCTGATGGGCAGCCGAGGGGAGGACCATAGGGAGGACTGATGGGCAGCCAAGGGGAGGACTGCTCCATTCAAAGGCTCTGTCTCCCATGACGTCTATACTTTACAGTCTACGTGGGATCTGAATTAGGGCCTCACAGTTGACCACTAACCAAGTCTGTCCTGGTTGCTCAAACTTACTTGTGTGTGCTCACTGACATGGGGATGAGGGTGGGTGGGGGGGGCAGCTGCTCACATCTTTAAAATGCTTGTCAGATTGATCTAGAGGTGTGGGCCTGTCCTCAGCTCAGGAGGCTGAGGCAGGAGGCTCAAAAGTTCAAGGCCCACTGGGACCATACCGTGAGTTCAAGGCCAGCCTTGGTAACTTGGTTTCTATCTCAAAATAAAAAAGAGAGTTGGAGACTTAGCCCAGTGGAAGGGCTCTTGCCTGGCACCCATGAGTCCCAGTTCCGTCCCCAGGCGGTCAGCGTGGCTTCTCATGGTTGTGTTCCCTTTTGTCATCGGCCTTGATTAATTAACCAGTCCCTCCTGCCTGAGCAGTAGCTTGTTCTCAGATGTTCCCGGTGCCCTTTGGCCTCAGCACGGGTCTCGGTCCTGAGCTATTCTCCATGTTGTTTGGTCCTCCTTAGGCCTGGGTCAAGGGTGGCTGCAGCAGATCTCTGCAAAAGGGCCATCTGTGGGCCTGACAGGCTTCCGGTGGCTTCCTTTCCAAAGCCTGGTCTTGCCCGCAGCTCTGGGGGTGAGCCCCCCACCCCCACCTCCCGGGCCTGCCCTGCATCAGCTGGGAAGTGGGAGGAGATTGAGTTTCTGTTAGGTGTCATTAGTAACCCGAGCTGGTTGGTGGCTTCCTCTGCTGGGGCTGTTTGGAGTCACTTAATCTTGTTGATGAGATAAGCTAAGCAGACAGACCCTCCTGGGGTCCAGGGGCCTGCCACCGGGCATCCAGCTGGAAGCTGCCCCCAATGCCATTCTACGGAGCCCTTACAAAGCCCCTTGGCGTGAACTGTGAGGGTCTTGGGGGCAGATCACCCCATCCTCACGCTACCCCTGTGAGTAGATCTCAGCACCGCCTTCATTTTGCGGTGGAGAAACTGAAACTTGTGAGGTTTGGAATTTTTTCCAGCCCCTCCCCCTGCCCGGAGCTGGGACATGTCAGAGTCAGTGAAGCCAGTACCCCTTGTCCCATTTTAACTACTGGGTCTGAATGGGAACACTGAGGCCGTAGGGTTGAGGTGACTTGGCCTCCCAAGGCAAAGTCTACACAAGGCTTAAGCTTTCAGGACGGTGTGGCACCAGGGATCCCCGGGGCTTGGGAAGGAGGAAGCCCTTGTCTGCAATGTGGCTCACGCTCTTGCTGGCAGGGTGACATCAGGCAGGTCATGGGGCTGCTCTGAGCCTGTTTCCCATCTGTGGCTGGGGTTAGCCATCGTAGGACTTGTTGGGATATGGGGCTGGGCTCCAGGGAGCAGCTGTGTCTAGATGTGCTTTAGAAGGGATGAGATCACTCTCCTCTCCTGTCCCTCACTGTCCCTGACCTTTCCAGCCTGTGCTGAGGCCTGGGGATGGCTCCGTGGCTCTCTCGGCTTGCTCAGAGTGTAGTTAGGAAGCTGCAGGCCCACAGAGCCCCTCGATAGTTACTGCAGGGTGGGAGCCCCCACAGTAGGAACACAGCACCTGGTAGGGAAACCGAGGCAGCCAGTGCCACTGGGCTGTGCCTGGCCCGGGGTCTCTGCCGCACAGGCTGCTCCTAGCAGGGTTGTGTCTGGGGGCTTGCTGTCTGTGGAGGATGGGGACCAAGCTGCCCAGTTCCCACTGTGGTGGCCAAGCTTCGTCTGTCCACATTCCACTCCACCAGCAGAGGTTTGTTTTTTTGATGGAAAAAATGTCTAAATATGGCTGCCTTGGCTGCCTGCCTCTCAGGCATTCTTGCAGAGTGTTTGCTTTGCTGTACCCCTCTGCGGCCTATGGTCTCTCCCTGGTGACATCGGCAATAACAGTCAGGAAAGGACACCCAAGCCTGTCCTGCCCCCCCCCCCAGGGCCTCCACATGTGGCTCCCATCAATGCTCACAGCAACCCTAAAGGTGGATAGATTGTTATTATTATTAGACAAGTGGGGAAACTGAGGCACTGGAGACCCAGTAACTCCCTAATAGTCACAGCCAGCCAGTCAGAGGCTGAGCTGGGATTGGAATGGGGGAGACGTAAAAGTGAGTCCTGTGTGGTGACTGTGTGCACTTCCACCGTTCAGGAAGGTCACGCGTGGAAGGTCACGGTGCACAGCCGGTGCTCAGCAGGTGTGGGCGGTGTCCAAAGCTGCTGGGCTTCGATGGCCGTGAGCTGGTGCTGCAGATGACCACGGGCTGCGTGGCGCTGGCTGCCCACCCCGGAAGCCGTTGCTTCATCTGCTGTGGCTCTGGTCGAGGGCTGGGTCTCACATTCAGCCTCTTAGCTCCCGCTGAGGCCCCGGTTTGGCTTCGCTCACTGAAGTCTGCGGCTGAAATGGAAGAGCTGTCTGTTTCCAGCCGTGAACCTGGGCTGAGGTTTAGGCCACAGGACATGAGTCACAGGGGTTTCAGCCTGGCTAGAGCCGTGGGAGACTGTCAGGGGTTTTTGAGTCTGGGTCTCGGGCTTCTGCTGCTGGAGGGTTCTCTTCCTAGTGGAGCGCAGGGACTTGGCTGACGCCTTCAGCTCTGGAAACCCAGTCTTGCCATCTGTAGAATGGGAAGGGCGCAGCAGCTTCCTCTTGGGGCCTCCCGAGGAGCCGGTGAGGTGGGACAAACCCAGGCGGTAGTGGGTAAGTGTTAGCCGTCCATGCTGGTACAAGACGGTGAAGGGACTGTCAATCTCACTCATTCCTGGAGGCCACCCTATCCTGTGCGGGACACACACACACACACACACACACACACACACACACACACACTCCGTCAGTGAGCGAGACGGTCCACCTCAGCCAGTGGGGAGCTGAGCCAACACACAGTGACCAAGACACAGAAGTCGAGGTAGTGTGTCAGGAGACGGGGTGTGCTGTGGAAAGGAAGGCAGGATGTGCAGCAGGGGCTGACTGAGCGGGGGCCAGGGAGCCCTGAGAAGGGACGAGGGGAAGACGAAGACGGGGCGAGGCTGGGAGGAAGCGAAGCCATACAAAGCATCTGAGATCAGAGCCTGTTTAAAAAGAGGGAGTAGGGGCTGGAGGGATGGCTCAGCGGTTAAGGGCACTGGCTGCTCTTCCAGAGGTCCTGAATTCAATTCCCAGCAACTACATGGTGGCTCACAACCATCTGTAATGAGATCTGGCGCCCTCTTCTGGCCTGCAGGGATACATGCAGACAGAACACCGTATGTGTAATAAATAAAATAAAAAAATAGAGTCATGCAGGGTGGGTAATGTAGAGTGAAGGGGGTCAGCAGAGGCTAGTGAGGAGATGCTGGGCCTGAGGTCAGTCTGAGAACGTTGCCTTGGACTGTGAGGTCACTGGAACCTCAGGGGAGAACACATTGAACTGGACGGTCAGTCCAGTTTGGGCTTTGAGGGATCTCTGGCTGCCATGCAGGGATGGGGGGGTGGGGGCGTGAGGAGCCCCTCGTGATTCAGCAGCCTTGAAGTAAAAGCACCAGGCCCTGCTCTGGGGCTGTCCACCCCTCACCTCCTTCCCACTGTGTCCAGTCCTAGGAAGAGGCACCCCGAGTCCTGTATCAGGGCAGGTCTGCCGGCTGCTGTAGCCCAGGTTCAACCGTCCGTATCCCTCCTTCCCTCTCCACCACAGTCTCACATCCAGTTTGCCTGAATGGTTGGCGTGCTGGGGTTCAGCTCTTCCGGTGTTCCGGCCCCGCTGTACCCCGAGCCCACGTTCCAGACTCTGCCCCGACCATGGCGTGACTCCTCTCCTGCCTGTTGTTCCGTCCTCAGCATTTGCCACAGAGTCCTTACCTCCCATAGAAAGATGGAAATAGACCCTGGGATGCTGATGGCCTCTCGAACCTAGAAGGCTACCTCCTGGCCCTCAGAGGGACTCAGTGGTTCACCATGACTCTGAAGGCTTTGTGCTAATGCACCGTGGGAGCTCTGCTCTTGGATGAAATCTCCCCATCTGCAGTCCCTGATGTCTTATTGCTGGGGTTCAGACATTCCAGGCTTACAGAAGTTCAAAAGGACATGTCAGTCTTGTGGCCATCCAAGGTGGTCAGGTGGCCAGGATACTTCTGGGATGCTCGAGAAGGATACAGTTGCTGTGTGACCCCGAGCAATTGCTTGCCCTCTCTGAGCTGGAAAGGATTGGACTAAATTCCCCTCAGAGCCTCTTCCTGTGCATACCCTCCAAGTTCCAGGGCTTCAGTAAAAGGGAGGGGAATTGTGGGTGCAGTGACCTGGGTTCAAGTCCACGTCTCCCTCATCCTTGAAATCCCAAGCAAGTGACGCTGTGTCTTTCAGCTGGTTTCTCACCTGCAGATGAGAAATTTCCTCTCAGTATAGTGAGCACCAGGGGGAATGAGCTGGCAGACAGAGGGTGCTCAATAAAATCTTTACATCCCCTAAACTTCACATTTAAGTCCACGTGGCTGGAGTGGCTGCCGGCGGCTCCTCCGGCTGAGTGATTCCCAGGTTGGTCAGTAGAGGGCGCCCTGGTCCTAACAAGCTGCAGCGCCTTTCACAGGCTAGGGTCAGCTCTCCATGGTTCCCATAGACCTGTTCTACAGACTGGCGTCTAGCAGTGTCCTGACGGGAGGTGTCTGTATTCAGTTCACACCCATGTGTCCAGCAAAGGCCAATGAAAATACGTGGGTGAAAAGCCGCCTTTGGGGCTGGGGATGTGGCTGAGTTGGTGGAGTGTTTGCTTAGTATGCCCAAGGCCTGGGGTTCCGGTCCCACACTGCGTAAACCAGGTGTGGTGGAGGCAGGAGGGTCAGAAGTTCAGGGTCACCTGTGGCTACAGAGTAAGTTCCAGGCCGGCTCCGGCCACCTTAGACCCTGCCTCACACAAAAAGCCACACCTGTTCTGAGCATGTGCGGACCCTCTGCTTGCTGTTAAATCCAGCAATCCCGAGTGATAGTTGCTCCTAGGGGCTGGCCATCATAGGGAGAGTGTGGATGTGCTGGGCAAGCGGAACCATTTTGTATCAGGGACTTGGAGACTCTCAGGGCGGGGGCACCGGTGTCTGTGGGGTCCCAGGACACGCCCCCGGCTGACTTCAAGGTGTGGGGTGTAAGAGCTGGAGGCACTTTGCAAATGTTGGGGTGCTACCGAGAGAAACCATACCGGTGCTGGGCCGGCAGAGCCGGCTTCTGACTGCAGCCGGGAGGCTTGCTGCAGCTGGAAGCCATTCTGCCCCGTGTTGGCCTCTGGGGAGCAAAGGGGACGCCTGGAGATGCAAAGGGAATTGTCGCAGGGGTCCCAAGCTGAGAGGGTCAGTGATGGTCATGTCCAGGAGCAGGAGAGACCTCGGCTGGTAGAATGCTCGGGTCCTCTCTGTCCCTGTGACCTTGTTCCACCTCTGCTGTGGCGAGCACATACCCAGGTTACATGTTCCTTACATCTGCCTTCCCTGGCCCAGCGTCTCCTTTTCCGGGAGGCCATCTGCCCATCATTCACTGGCCCAGCAGCTGGCTGACTGTGTGTGAGTATTGAGTGCCCTCTCTGGGCTGGGCCTCTGCTAGGTTTCCAAGCCTGGACAGGAAGGAAGGGAGAGAGAGAGTAATGGGAGAGGGGGACCATCGTGCAAGGGGGAAAACAGTTCCTGGGGGGAGTATGGAGGGTGTCTCTGTCGTTGTCGTGGTTGGCGCCCAGAGACTATCTCAGGAGCAGATGTGAAGGTGTCGGAAGTTTGATTTGAGTTACTTCAGTGAACACTCTTGCAGAGGTAGGTGGAGGCTTCCTTCCAGAGCTGGGGCCATAGGAAAGGCTCCGGGTCCCGGGGTGCAGCTGCAGGGTGGAATTGCTTCCGACAGGCAGTGTAGCAGAATCATGGTGACCGCCGTGGCCTGTGCGTTTCCAAATAGCTGGTAGAGGAATTTGAACTCTCTACACAAAGAGACGATAAATCTCAGGTGGTAGCACCCATCACCTGAGTGGGTCGCTGTGCATTGTGTATTCACGCCGATGGGTCATGCTGGCCTCCATAAATACACACAACACGTGGCGATCATGCTAACAATAAGGGCGTGCTAGATGGCTCAGCCAGGTGAAGGTGCTTGCTGCCAAACCTGAGTTTGGTCCCCGGAACGCACGTGGTGGGAGGAGAGGCCAAGTCCTGCAGTCTGGCCTCCAGCGTCCACATGCTCACAGATAGATAAAGGCAGAAAAGAAATTTTAAGCAGAAACCTAAGAAGTGTTATACAGGTGGACGAACTCGGTGTTTTCTGCGGGTGTTTTCTCCGGAGCAGGGAGGTAGCCGCTGTGTGCTGAAGGTTGCTGTTCTGCAGCCAGCGCAGGCACCCCCCCCTCCACCCCCTCACCCCCCCACCCCCCCACCCCCGCCGCTGTCCTTGTGTGCACCGATGGAGCCGTCACCTCCGGGAAGCATCTTGATTCTCTTCTTCCTGGAAGAGTTGCTGGGGTGTCACCCTGTCAGAATCCCTAGCATGGAGAAGCTTCGGCACAGGAGAGCCCCACCCTGCGGTGGTTCTGGGGCTCAAGGGAAGATCCGAGGTGTTGGGAGGCTTTTGTCCTTGACTCACAGAGGCCTCCTCTCTCTCTGACCTCACAGAAACTTCTGTGTGTGAGCATCTGTGACCGCCCGAGTCTTCCTTCCCTCAGCTCACATAGGCCCTACCCCCTCACCGGGGCAGTGGCCTGAGCACGTGACCCAGTACTTGGGAGGTGGAGGCAGGAGGGTCAGTGAGACTGGAGGCCAGGGAACTACCTGAGCACCCACCCCCAGCCTAAGATACCACTTGGATTGGATTAGCTACCCTTGTTGGCCTCCCTTTAGGCTTACCACTCATTTTAAGGTTTTTCCAAAATTCAGTCAGTGTTCTGAGCTCTGCAACCAGGACGTCGGCACAGGGGCTTCATTTCGTCCTCTGAGCAGTCCTGGAGGGAGATACCGCTGTCCTCTGCCCAGAGAGGTTAAGTCACCTCCAGAAGACCATCCAGCACTCAGCAGAGGAGGGAGGTCTGACCCAGGCTGCCCAGCCTGGGAGCCGGCGCTGTGCCCTGACTTGAATTTAATGCTCAAGGTGTCTCCTTAAGCTTTCGAATTCTGATGAATTCATCAGCATTTCCTCAAGGCTTCTCTGAGTTCTCACCCTGTTGAAGGTAGAGACTGGGAGGGACCCGGATGAGGGGAAGAGGGCCAGCCCTCCTCACTGCCCTGGCTTGCAGGGCCCCAGGCACTGCTGGGCTGTCTGGCCATCTTCCCAGAGGGGCCTGCTGGGGCTGCCCTCCCTGCCCTGCTGCCTGCCCAGGCTTGTGTGAGTCGCCGGGCCCGGTGAAAGCGGCCTTTGTCCTCCAGGACAGGTGACCCAAGGCTCCTAGAGCAGAGCAGGAGTGGTGCCATGTGAACCTAGGTCATCCTGTGACCTGCACAGCAGACTGGGCGGCCTCGAGGTAGAGCATCTGGAGAGGCTGGGAGGCCAATGATGCCAGGGTTCCTGGGTATGTGGAACTTTCTAGTTCCATGGGAGCCCTGTTTTCTGCCTTCTGCTTTCTTAGACCTTCCTGGAGTCTGTAGGACCCAGGGACTTGTTGGGGTCCCATCTGTGCCCAAAATCTTATCCTGACAAGCCACTCCAAGATGTAGCACTAATTGGCCATTGTCACACTTATGGCTTCTGGGGGCAGGAAGTGTAGCAGGACACAGTGGGTACAGTTGCCCCTGGCTGGGGCTGGGTCAGCTGGGTGCCCCAGTGACTGAGAGCTAAATTTCTTCTGAAAACTTTGTCACTCATGAGCTGGATGTTTGTGCCCGTGGGCCTGGGCTGTGAGAGCCAGTGTACCGACCACCTTTTTTTGAGGGCACAGCCGCCACAGAAGGCCCAGGGCTTCCCTTCTGCTGGTCTTTGTGGATTCCAGTGGCCACAGGGGAGGAAAACACAGACCCACTTACTCAGCCCCTTGGGCAATGGGTACAAATCCTGCTTTTCTGTTTCCCTCCCCTCAGCCCAGGGGGGTAGAGATGCCGAGGGACCAGCCTGGCTGCTGTCTGCTGCTGGGCGCCTCCACACTGTTGGAGATGTGGGCGGTTCTTCCAATCCTGTCCCTGAAGGATTCTTGAGGATTCTCTCATCTCCATCCCCAGATGGGATCCTGGGTACCAAGTGGCTCCTTCATGGGCCCTTCGTCCCTGCCACGGTCAGGGCAGGGCATGTGTGGCCTGCCTCCCCACCACCTGAGTCTCATGGCTTTGAATGACTGAGAGGTCCTTGCTGTTCTGACAGAGGGACCAGGTGAGCATCCAGCCTCGTGGGTGAGCATGCGTCTTATGAGTGGGCAGGTCCTATGGGATCCAGCCCCGTGGGTGTGGAACTCCTTCACTGACTCCTCAGGGCCCGGCACACAGTAGGGCCCAGCACACAGTAGGGCCCAGTGTGTACTTCGGTGGAATGAGCCTGTCAGGGGGGAGGAAGCTGGTCACAACAGCCCTTCTTTCCTGTGCACACAGTAGGCTGTGTAAGTGCTGACTGGATCTGCGGTGGGGACTACGCCCCAGCCCTGTGTGGTCACGCAGCCGGGATCCAGGTGTCCACCAATGATCTGATCTCTCCATCAGTAATGGCTGCACCACGACTCTGTCCACAGGGCTCGGCGGAGGGCAGGGTATACAGGAAGCACTCAGTAACGACTGATAGAGCTGGGTGGAAGAATGGACAACGGAAAAGAATAAGTGATGAGGGCCCCTTGTTCGTTTCCCTCTGTTTCCTAGCATGAGAGCCTGCACACAGTAGGTGCTTGTTCGTATTGAACCAACGTCAAAGTGAGTTTTTTGAGGGTGGGGATGTGTCCTGTTGATTCGTTTACTGTGCGTGAGCTGGGCTTGGTACACAGAGGTGCTCAATAAATGCACACTGAGCCGAGCGAGTAACTGAGGGAGCTGAATATATTCCTGGAGCTGGCCCGAATCCTGCTTTTTGTTTTGTTCCTTAGGCATTACACACGGTGTCAGGCATAGAGCCGTGTTTAGCTCACACGTCCTGGGCCCGCCCGGCCCCTCCGAGAGTTCGTCCGTGCAGAATGGATGGAGAAGAAAGCCGGGTGGGGCAGGCCTCTGCTCTTTCCTGTTGTTCAGGTCCACACAGGTGGACAGGAAACCGCACAGGCTGCTGGGAGCTGCTGCCCAGGCCGGCCTTGAATGACTGTGGCAACCTGCCAAGCCCCAGCGCCGCCCTGCTGTGGAGCGGCACCCCCAGGACCCCTCTCCCCAGCCACGTTAGTCGCTCTAAATTTAGAGCAGGCTGTGCCAGCCCACACCAGCCGTCCAGCCACCGAGTCTCAGGGCCGAGGCCCGTCAACCCTGAGGCCTGACCCAGGCTTCCTCAGAGCCCGGCTCCACGTCTGCAGTAGGGACAAACCCTCTGACCCGTGTCCACTTTCCCACCGTAAAAGGGCATAAAGAGGCTCCTTCTCTTCAGGGTGGGGATCCTGTTCCCCAACACTGGCTGCATGTCTGGCTTCGTCAGACCCCTCCTTCTGAGGGTGACTGCACCCGAGAGGCAGCTTCAGCAAACCTCCATGGCCGTCTTGCCGTTCATGGTGATAGGCCGTTTCCCCCAGGGCAGTGTGAGGGGCAGGGTGCAGGCTGGGACTCCAGCTGCAGAGTGTGAGATGGGGTTCACGTGGGGTGCTGGCCCCACATGCCGAGGCCACCTTTAGAGAGTGAGGGGGTGTGCCTCCCACTTGAGGACTGGGGAAGGGGGCCTGTGAGCCAGGAAGCCGAGCTCAGCACCCAGGGGACCTGGCTACCCAGCACAGGTCATGCCGCAGTGCTGACCTCTGTCAGCCAGGCTTCAGGTTACTGACTCCGCTGATGAGGTCCTGAGCGTGATGGCTGGTGACAGTCACTGCTCTCAGGGTCTTGTCACCTGGTGAGAAGCTCCAATATGAGGAAGGAGGCCAGGCCCGTGGTTACATCTGCCATCGCACCCAGAAGTCTGCCGCAAGAGGATCATGAGCTTGAAGTCAGTCTGGGCCACATAGCGAGAGACCCTGTCTGAGAGAAAAGATGGGTGCTGTGGAGATGGAATCCATGTAGAATTGAGGAGCAGCTGTGCACATCTGTAACCCAGCACAGGCCAGGGGTGGGGGATCCTGAGGCTTGCTGGCTATCAGTCTAGCCAATCAGTGAGAGACCCCGTCTCAGAAGAGAAGGCAGGGATCGATAGAGGACACCTGATTGTCAACTCCAGCCTCCACATGCTTGTGTACACACACACACACACACACACACACACACACGATGGACATCTTGCTGTTCATGATTCCCTGAAGCATTTTCTGAAGGGTTTGTGTGTACCAAGCTTTAAGGTGGGGTTCCTGGATACCTCTTCACTCCCACCCCCAGAAAGGGTGACAGGTACATGTTCACATATTTGTAGAACGAGCACCTGCTGGTCTCTCTCCCCAGAGGGCACTTGGTCACCTTTTATGGGTGTCCTGTTTTGTTTTTCCTATGGCTGGGATAAAATGCCTTGGCCAGAAGCAGCTTGGGGGAGAAAGGATTTGTTTTAGCTTACACTCTCACGTCAGCCCATAGTCGAGGGACATAGACAGACTTTCCTCTTGCCTCCAGTCTCTGAACAGTACAGCATGGCACCTCCTTCCACAGTGTTCCCACTGCCTTGGGCTGGGGACAAATTGTGTGGAGAGGAGTTGGGGGAACGGGAGCTGTGTAATTCTCTGTGGTCTCCAGGTCATTTCCTATCAGGAACCTGGTTCTCTGTGGTCTCCAGGTCATTTCCTATCAGGAACCTGGGTTCTCTGTGGTCTTCAGGTCATTTCCTATCAGGAACCTGGTTCTCTGTGGTCTCCTGGTCATTTTCTATCAGGAACCTGGTTCTCTGTGGTCTCCAGGTCATTTCCTATCAGGAACCTGGGTTCTCTGTGGTCTCCTGGTCATTTTCTATCAGGAACCTGGTTCTCTGTGGTCTCCTGGTCATTTCCTATCAGGAACCTCGTTCTCTGTGGTCTCCAGGTCATTTCCTGTCAGGAACCTGGGCTCTTGGGGGCTGCAGGGGTCCTGGAAGGGAATGATATTTTAGTACATGGTGAGCACTGTCCTGGCTTTTCCTGTGTGCCCTCGGTGATGGTCCTGAGTCTTTACTGTTATTATTTTTGCTCTTTTGCGGGGCCCATCACCCAGCTCCCAAATAAATCACACACAGAGGCTTATTCTTGATTATAAATGCTTGGCCTTAGCTTGGCTTGTTTCTTGACAGCTTTTCCTTAACTTTAAATTATCCCATCTACCTTTTGTCTCTGGGCTTTTACTCTTACTCCGTGGCTTGCCATGTAGCTGGGTAGCTGGCCCCTGGTGTCCTCTTCCTTCTCTGGCTCCTTCTCCCTCCTCCCAGATTTCTCCTCCTATTTATTCTCTCTGCCTGCCAACCCCTCCTATCTCTCTCTCCTGCCTTGCTATTGGCTGTTCAGCTCTTTATTAGACCAATCAGGTGTTTTAGACAGGCAAAGTAACACAGCTTCACAGAGTTAAACAAATGCAGCATAAACAAAAGTAACACACCTTAAAATCCTATTCCTCAACACTTCACCACCTCCAGACAGGTGCTTTCTTCATGGTGAGGACACCCCGTGCGGTCCTATGACCAAGTGAGGTCCCTTCTGTATGCCTATTGCCAGGAAATGGCATGAACATGTCCTTCCAGAGTTTCTGTGCTTAAAGTCGGAGGGAGACAAATTGTACTTGAAGATTTCAGTTGCCATGGCTACTGGGACACAGTGAGCTATGCTCTCAGCCTTAGACCTTCAGCCGACGTGTCTTGGTGCCAGGATGCGGCATTTAGATACCTTTTTGAATAGGGATTTGAGAAGAGATGCTGGCCACCAGTCCCGGGGGCTTCAGCTGACTGAAGGGTGTCCCTGGCTGTCCCTGTCACTGTCCAGTGGATGCTGCACTACCCCATTCCCCTCATTTGTCCATCTGCTCAAGCAATTTTTAAATTAAATTTTACTTATTTATTTACTTCGTGTGTATGTGTCTGCGCCGTGGTGTGCATGTGGAGGTCAAGAGAGAAGTTGTAGGAATCGGAGTCAGTTCTCTCGCTCTACCCTGTGGGTCCCAGGGGTTGAACTCAGGTCATTGGGCTTGGCAGCAGACGCCTTTACCCTCTGAGCCATCTCGCCAGCCCTCCGCTAACTTTGGTGGCAAGGGCGATCCGGGCTCTCCCCTCCCCAGTGTGGTTTCTGGAGGAATAGACAGATCCCACAAATGTGGAGGAAACAGCGGTTCCCTGGGCTGGTCTGTGTGTGGAGAAGGCAGAACAGGGCGGAGGGAGGCTGTGTGGCTGGAAAGGCTTCTCAGAGGCAGGGAGCCGGACCTGTGCCTGTGGGGGTCCAGGAGGAAGGTTTCGGGCATGTACAGGTCCTGGGGTGGGAACAGCTCAGGGAGGCTGAGGCCTGGTGGTCCATACGGCCAGCCTCGAGGTGAGCGCGGGAGGAAGCAGTGGGGGATTTGGGGGACAGGGCAGAGTGTCTGATTGCATTCTGGGTGTGGCCTGTCTAGGGTCTCAGTAGAGACTGTGTGGTGGGATACACTAGTATCAAGCTCACGGGGGAGGGATGGAACGGGGAGACCGGAAACCTGAGAATTGGTGTCCGTTGCTTGCATGGGTGGAAAGAGGGAAGTAGTAGCCGCCAGGTTCAGATCGTGATGGGAGGTTTTGGGGAAGAGGAACCAGGGAGGATGCTACACTTTTGCCCAGACAGAGCTGGTGTCACCCCCTGTAACACACACACACACACACACACACACACACACATACACATACACACACACACACACACACATATACACACATACACACACATACACACACATACACACACATACACACACACACATACACATATACACACACACATACACACACATACACACATACACACACGTATACACACATACACACACATACACACACATACACACACATACACACACATACACACATACACACACATACACACACACACACACACACACACACACACACCAGCAGAGCTGGGGAGAGCGGAACGGGGGCCAGGCTGGAACCTGCCTCAGGGTAAGTGGGACTGGGGTCCCACTAATCTCTCACTGGTGGGTGAGCTTGGCTAATAGGGCTGGGTGACAGAGGAAGATGAGTCCTGCGGGGGACATAGGGACCGCGGGGAGGTGATCTCATGGTGTCTGAGAGGGAGGGAGGGGTAGAGTCCCCATGTCCCCCCTTGGGAGGAGCAGGTGGGCTCCAGAGCCGGGGTCAAGGGTCATCGGCAGAGTGTGCTGCAGATTAACGGAAGGCAAATTTTCTAGCTTCAGGAGTAGCTTGGGCCTGGGTGGGTCCCGCTGTGGCGTCGTCGGTGGCCAGTTGTAAGTGGTAACATTCACCACATGCTGACTGCAAGCCAAGCCTTCCCCAGGCCTTGCCAGAACTCTGAGAATCGATGGCTGGTTTTTTCCCCCCCATTCTCAGATTCATCGGGCCAAAGTCCCTCCTGGCCCTTGCTTTGTCAGAGGTTAAACATTAAATGACCTCATAACTCTCAGCCAAACAATGAGGGTGCTGCCGGTAAATTACCTGGTGAGAACGTGGATAGGGGCGGTGTTGGCCAGAGAGGGCCCGTGAAGTAAGAATGAGTTTTACATCTTTAAAAGGTTGTGAAAAAGCTACACGTGACTTGCAAAGCCAAAAATAGTCGCCATCTGGCATTTTCCAGAGATAATCTTAAGTCCCCCCGCGTGCGCGTCAGTGGATCAACCTGTGTTCTTCCTAGCTTCCTATTTCCCCACGACAGAACGGACCCAAAATGGTGGCCAAGGTTCCAGTCATCCTAGGAAGACCTGGTGCACCTTGCGGGAGGCTTTTCCCCATTACCTGCCCATCAGGCTGCTCAGGTGCCCCCGGCCAGGATCTGGGAACCAGGGGGTTATGGCAGGTTAACTCCACAAAATGATTTCGAGAAAGCTATGCTTTGGGAGTCCCAGGACTAAGGCAGAGGGTAGCAGGGTGGGGTGTGGCGTTTTGCTACAAACAGATCCAATCCCTCTCTCCCTTCCCCACCCTCTAGGCTTCATGTCTGTGTTTAGTCCACAAAACACCGCACACATCCCACCTGCTAGGCCTCCCTTAGAGAGGCAGGGCGGGGCAGGGGGAACTACATCCTGGGGTGGCCAAGCCTGAGGATAAGTGCACTGAGCAGGTGGGTCTGGGCTCCTGTGTCATGCATGGGTTTGGGAATCTCAGACTCAGGAGCAAGATGCTTGCAGGCCTGTGGGGTGCTGCAGCAGATTGGGGGTACTGGGAGGTCCCACCGTGGGGAAAATGACAGGTCACTTTGTCATTGAGGTATGGGGGTGTGTGTGTGGCAGGGCTTGTAGTTTGGCTGCTAGGATTCTCCTGGAATGTGATAGGATGTGGCCCAGCGTGGCGTTCTGGAACTTGTGTGTGTGTGTGTGTGTGTGTGTGTGTGTGTGTGTGTGTGTGTGTGTGTTGGGGAGGGGGTGGCTCAGAGGGGTGGAGCTCTGGAGAAACCTGACACAAGAGAACGTCCTCCAGCAGCTGTGAGGAGGCGTGGACTTTCCTGCTGCCTCTGAGGAGATGAGGAGAGAGGGCAAGGGCCAGGGGAGCCGTGATAAAGTGATGGGGGTTGGGTGTGGGTGGGCAGAGCACGAGTCTCACACTCAGCCTGGCCACCAAGTGGGCATCCTCCAGCCTCCACCCCCTGCCTGTTTCTTCATCTGTGTGGCACACACGTGTGTTTTCCTCACGTAAGGTGAGAGGGTCGTTTTCATTCTCTTTACCAAACACAAGCAAGCAGAGATATCAAGCCATGTGCCCCAGGCCACACAGCAAAGACCCAGAGAGGCCAGTGGTAGCTCTGGGAGCCAGGCCGGCCACTTGGGTTTGAGCATCTCTTGAGGCAGAGCCAAGTCTGTCCAGTACCAGTAACCAGGTGATGGGGTGGAGGTCGAGGTGCCATGGGGTCTAGGCGTTCCTCTTTGCATTACAGGATGAGGGTCCTGTGGCTGCAGGCACCCACCATTGTGGGAGCCCGTTTTCAGGTTCCTAGTGGCTTTACCCAGCAAGTCCGCATAGAGAGGATGATTAGGACCTCAGGCCTGAGTGCAGGTGTCTGGGATGGTCTGCACTTGGCTGTGCTGGGGGTGGGGGAGATTGTCTTTTGCTCCACCCCCTTGGCATTTCTATAAATACCCTAGGGCAGAGATAGTCAGGGCCCTTTGGAATAGGTTCCAGGCCCTCTTGAGGCTGTCCTGTATTTTCATCTGTTTATCTCTACAATCTAAATCCTTCTATCTAATATTTCCTGCTGCTCTCACTCAAGAAAACTCTGGGGAACTGTGGGGTTGGTAGGTAAACGCCCCGCACACCATAAGCTGGTATGGCTCCCTCACTATTTCATGCTTCCACTGGGCACCCTCTGTTCACTCCCTGGCACTGTGCTGTGATTTCCCATAACTTGGGCAGGAAACAGTACGGGGCATGGAAGAGGTGCTCCCCAGCCAATGGGAGCACAGTGTCCTTTCTTGAACCTCGGTCATCAGAGTCAGCCACCAGCAAAGGCTCACCGGCTGCCAGCGCCTTGCTCTGGAGTGGCGAGCTGTGACCTCTCTTTCGCTATAATTCTCCCAGCCTCAGGTGTTGTGTTACAGCGAAGCAGACAGGCAGACCTGCCTGGAAGGCCAGTGAGAACCGAGGCTGGTCACTCCCACCAGCTGCTGTCACAGCTCCAACGGTCTCTGCTCCTAGCCAGTGGGTTCTGCACCTAGCACCACCCCAGCTACATCCACCAGTCAAGCTCCTTCTGACCCCTCATCACCTTCACTGTGACCCTAAGATCGTGGGGAGCTACTCTGGGGCAGCTCAAATCTAAGTGCGGCAATCTCACATCTCAGAGATCAGTACCCTTCCTAGGGGCCAGGCATCTCCCCTAGTCCTGCCTCTGGTTCCTCCTTCATTGATCCCAAATCCTGAAATCCAGCTGTGGGTGGAAAGATGGCTAGTGGGCAGCTTGCTTGAGGACAGGTGCAGCTCAGGATGCTGGGCAGGTGGGGTGCGTTTAAAGCCTTCCTCTGTGCTGGGTCCAGTCTCCCGGCTTCCCGGTGAGGGGGCCACGGACTCCAGACCAGCCTCCTCACTGCAGGGCCACATCCCAGCACTGCACAGTGGGGGAAATGCCGCTTCCCACCCGAGCCGGATGGTGCACGACGCCTCCGCTTGTTTCTCGAAAGCCCTCCTTTCTGGGTGATCCCTTCCCTCGGCCAAGTTAACTAACAGCGCGCCCTGAAATGACGGCTGGAGAACGTGGATAAACGAACGCAAGGAAATGGCCGCGTGCTCGGCGTGGTTATAAATAACCTGGGTGGACTGGAAGGTGGAGGCCAAGATGCTGTAGTTTCCTCCTTATCAGAATCCTTTCCCTGTTGCTATGGAAACCGGCCTAGGGATGCCGGGAGTTCTGTGAGTCGGTCCAGGCCTCAGTCGTTCATGTTTACATGGTGGGCGTGGGGAGTGTCTGTGAGGGTTCTGGGTGAGCCAGATGCAGCCCAACTGTGCCCGGGGTTTCAGCATCTGGCCGGTAAACTGAGTCATGGGCCAGCATGCTCAGTGGTTTGAGGGAGGCTTCTCAGAGGAGGGGATGTCTGGACTGCACATCCTGGTCTTGGACCAGGAGTGAAAGGGGTGGAGGGGTGTTCTAGCCAGAGGGGACAGCGTGGTGGACGTGTGGAGGAGAAAGGGCATGGACGGTGTGGCGTGTTCCAGGATGGAGCCTTGTCCAGTGTGTCCAGAGCAAGTAGGAGATGAGTGGGTGGGTGAGAGGAAGTCCTAGGTTATCAGAGTCTGGCTCACAAGCATCTGCTGTGTGGAACCGGTCACCCGATGGATTTCCCTTGGGGCCCAGGACAGCATATGTGGCCTGGAAGAGCTGTGCCCATGGGCCAGCCTCTGAGATGGTGTCATTTGAACAAGATGATGAGCTAAGACAATTTCTTGGGGACGCACACCTCCAGGAGGGCTTGCCATGAGCTGGACCAAACCCTCTGGGTTTGCTTAGCCCCACCACCTTAGGCCTCATGTAGCCCAGGTTGGCCTCAACCTCTCTGTATTGCCAAGGATGACTCTGAAGTCCTGATCCTCTTACTTCTACCTCCTGAGTGCTGGGGGTCCCAGACCCTCCCCCCATTGCTGGTTTATGTGGTGCTGCCTTGATTGATAAGTCCCTTCCCGACCTCTCTTGAGGGAACAGAGACCGAACATAAGTGAGCTGGCCTCGGAGGGGACCCCCAGCTACGGGCCAGGCCTAGGGCTACAAAGCTCCGTCCAAGGGGAAGGAGACTGGGTTTTCTCAGGCTTCATGACCCTTCCACTTTGTGTGGACCAGGGGATTCATCTCCAGGCTGTTAGGCGGAAGGGGGGTGGGGTGGGCATTGTGACCGTTGGCAGCGCCTGGCTTCCCAGGGAGCCCTAGGAACTCGGAGTCCCACATAGAGTGGTGGCCATAGTCATGAAAAGGACTTGGGGGCAGATGGGGCCCTTTGGGGGTCTGATGCGGTGTGTGACTTCTGTCCTGGCCCTGGAGCTCACTCTCCTCACCGTACCGCCCTGCTGTGAAGCGAGGGTGGCCGTGAAGGACTCACCGTTGGTGAGAGGTGTGGGCAGCTCCCAGCTTGTGAACACCTTTGGGTAATGGTTTTATTACCGCTTTCTTATCAGCTGCCTAATAGTCCACTTCCTTAGCCTACATGGAACCTGAAGAGAGGCAGATAAGTGAGACCTCCTGGGTAGAGTGGGAAAGCCTCAGGCTGTGAGGAAGTCTAGGAGGGAGAAGAGAGAGCGAGAGGGCGGCCTCAACTAAAGCGTGCCAACCTCCCAGTGTCAAGACTGAAATGTGGCCACACTTCCCAGCCAGTTCCCATTTCAGCACTGGAAGCACTCCTATTCATCCCTCGGAACCCCTCCCAGATATCCCACCTCCTCATCACAACCTTTCCCCTTTGCTTAGCAGTGTGTTTCTCGGTTAGGTTCATCGTCTCTCTCCGTCCCCTGGTTGTGCATCGGCCCCTGGCTCTTGGATCACAGACACACCGGCTATTCCTTTTGGCGTTTTCTCCCACTAAACCAGGAAATCTCGAGGGTATGTGCTTGAGCCAGATTTGGGGAGGAGTGGTGGGTGCCAGGCTTGAGGTGCCTGTGGGGTCCCCCTCCTCCTTGACTACTTTAGATCCAGAGAGGCGGCTGAGCTGTGCAGGGACGGACCACAGCTCTGTTCCGTGTCAGACTGATGTATGTGGAGTAACTGTTCAGGGAGTGTTGGTTGAATGAATGAATGAATGAATGAATGAATGAATGACAGCGTCGTCCCTCCTGAGACCCGAGGGCTGTCTGTCCCACCTCACACTGTGGTTGACATCCTCAGTTCCTCCTGGGTCCCCACAGCTCCCCCTGTTTTGCAGCTTCCCTGTGCAAGGGAGGTTTGCTTTCAGGATGCCTGCGGCGTCCCCAGAGTTTCCTGGAGAGAATAGCAGTTTGCAGAAACAGCCCTCTGGGGGCACTGCCTGTGCTGCCCCAGATTCAGGAATGGCGCTTTTTATAGCCCCGCTCCCAGAGCACGTGGTGCCACTGGAAGCCAGAGCGAGCAGCAGGCATCTGGCGCCCCGCTCTCCCCTGCTCCCGTCTCTCCAAAGGAGGCTGAATGCCGGGATCCACCGCGATCCCTGCGCCATGCCGGCGGCGACTCCACCACTTACAGCGGTGTGACACTGGGCTGGTCATGTCCCTGCCCTGCACCGTCCATCTGTAAGATGGGAGCCTGTTGTGTGGTTGGCAGGAGCAGATGAGGTGTGACAGGGAGGCAGTCCAGTGACCGTGAGGCAACATGGTGGTGTGTGTGATGATGTAATGACTTAGCACTGTGAAGTCACACGGTATTGCATTACAGTGACACCAGTGACAACATTACCCTGCTGGTGACATGATATGATACACGGTACGGGACAGGGTGACCTGGTGTTTGGCCATAGCTGGTGCTCAGGGGACGGTGAGGATGGTGGCAGAGAGAGCTCTTGGCCTGGTCTCCATATGCAGAAACAGGTGGGGACTTCTATGCTGGTGACTAACTCTCAGGTGAAGCGTAGAGGAGGCCTGGGCATAGGCTGGAGCAGGGACAGAGCTGAGGACACAGAGGTGTCCGCTGAGATCTGCCCCCAGTGTGGCTCATGGCTGGCTTAGACCATCGGCAGACAGGGAACCTGGGTTTTGAGTTCTTTGCTAGCTGGTCATTGGGGTGAGCCCCTGTGCATAGCTCTGAGCCAGACAGTGTTCTAGGGTTGGCACAACCAGAATGGGCATGGGCAGAAGGCCAAATGCACCCTCTAGAAGTAGGGACAGGAAGGAGTCAACCAGCCACGTCCATGACATGCATGCGCTTGGTGGCTTCCTCTGTGAAAGCAATCAGAGTTTTAGTTATTGCTCAGTAATAACTGACTAAAACCAGTACCGATCGTGACTTGATGTGGCTTATCCATGCCGAGGGGACAGGGTAAGACCAGTGAGGTCATGAAACAACAATCAGTAATCAAGATAAATAATAGTTTAAATGAGTACATTAAAAAAAAAAATCAAAGCGAAATCCTATGAAGAACAGAGAGTCAATACCGGAAAAGGCAAGGTCAGTGTGACGGAGCCCTCCTCCACCCCTGGATCCGGACACCCTGGCAGCTCCAGCCTGCCCACCCCTCTTGACTGAGCACCCGGCTTCTTGTTCCTGCGTAGACACCTTATGACAGACTTATTTGTAGCATCCAGCCACTGTGCATTCTTCCTTTCGAGGCACCTTCTCACCTGGGACGTCCCTCATGAACTGTGGGGTCAGCGGCCACAGTCTGTCCCCTCCTGCCTCCTACATATCTCTGGTTACCTGGGGAGGTCTGTGAGGCCCGAGGCAGGGGTTTACTATAAATTCTTAGTGGAGGCCAGGAGCTCCAGCTGTGGCTGCAGCAGCCTTTGGGGGATGGAGCCAGGCCCAGGTGGAGGTGAGACTACCCTCCTCTGCATGCTTCCTTATCTACATGCAGGGCTGCAGGCTGGGGTGACATCTCACCTGCTGGGCACACAGTTTCACCTCAGTCAGAGGCCCTCCCTCTGCTGTGAGCCAACCTCTCTTCACCCACCCCCCACCCCCCACCCCGCAGTTCCCTGTGTACCAGATCCTGGCTTGCCTCAGGACCTTTGTGATCAGGGCCCAGAGTCTGAGGGCAGCTTGGCCGAGTGGCTTTGCTTAGTGTCTCCGTGAGATTCTGGTTGGGATATTTGCCACGGTTCTTGTTCTTAGGGTCTGACTGGGGATGGGCACCTGTCTCCATCCAGTGGTCAGCCATGGTGCTAGCATGGAACCCTGGTCTCTTTCTTCCCTGTGGGCCTTTCCATGACTCCACCTGAGCGTCCAACATGGCTGCCACTGCATGCCCCAGAGCCACCCAGGAGAGCCGGCCTCACTGTGCTGAGCTTGGGGACCAACCCTGATACGCTGTGGGAGGGGCACTCCCAGTGTAAGAATAAGCGGGCATCCTCAGGGGGCCTCTGGGAGACAGCCCACCACACACAACCCTGTATGTGACTCAGCTCCCTGGGCCTTAGTCTTCCCTTTTAGCAAATGGGATCCTTTAAAGATTTCATCAGGCTTAGGAGATACGATGTCAGTCAGTAGCCATGATACGTCCCTGTGACCCTCCATAATAACACGTGACCGTGTACCTGGTCCCGAGGAGGCGCACTCAGTCTCACTATTAAATGAATAAGAGATGCTGGACTGTAGAGGTGTGGAATCGGGGAGAAGGAGGACGTGGGGATCTCGACCTTCACCCTGCACGCTGTCAGAGGGGCCTTCAAGATAAACTTACTTTGGCAGGGCTGATGTCTAGAGAGCAAATATTTATTCGGGGCAGAGCGAGGGGGTGGTGCAGAGATCGTACCAGGCAGTTGAGCCGATGTGGATTTCAGCCTTGGATTTGGCCTGGCATTTGGAAAGTCAATATTTTTGAGCCCTCACAGTGGGCCAGGTCCAGGGTCCGACCTGCACACGCAGGGAGCTCTTCCGAGCAAACCTGGAGAACCTTCTTGCTGTGTGACCTCAGAGAAGTGAACCCACCTCTCAGAGCTGCCATTTCCCCCACCTGTAGAAGGGACAGAGAGGGGTGTAGATCGCGACAGGAGGTCCCACAATCCCGCTGCGCCGATGCTCTCCCCGTCCAGTCCTCACCCTCTTCTGTCTTATCACACCTCCCCTCCCCATGGTCCAGCCGGTAAGGGTTAAACCCAGTGAGCTCATGTGATCCCCTGAACACATGAATCATCCCCGTGGCTCCTGTGCCCAGCGTGGGGAAGGGGCAGATGCTGTGCCCCCAGGTTGCCATGGCAACCCTGCCTGTACCCCAAATGCAGGCACCTCTCGGCCCCAGATCCACCCTTTGGGGGAGCTCAGGACCAGTCACTCGCATCCCCTCCGGGAGAGGCAGCAGGGGCAGCTGAGAGGGTAAGAGAGGGGAGGAGCCGGTGGAGGGAGGCAGCCTAGCCCGGAGCTCCGCAAGTGCAGTCAGACGCAGGGAGAGGAAGCAGAAGACGCCCGCCAGGAGAGGGAGACAGACCGACAGCCAGCCACAGGTCCTCAGACTCCACCTGAAGCCTCAGAGGCACAAGCCCGATCCCGCATCCCTCCACTTCCCCGGGGCAGCCGCGCCTCCCACGCACATGCCCCCACACGCGCGCACACTCGTTGGCACACACCCCGCACGCCCAGCAGCAGCAGCAGCATTTCTGCACAGTGCCGACTAGGGTGGGTAGGCAGTCTGGCACATGAAGTCCCCGAGGGACAGTGAGCGAGCGAGTTGAGACTTGGGGGGGGGGGGGAGGAAAAAAAAAAAAAACAACCTGGGGCTGACGCCAGCTCCCAGGCGGCCACCTCCCGAGGCCCCTCCTGCATTCCTGGGCCGTGCACCCCTCGCCAAGACAGGGGGCTGATGTCATTCCCGGCTGCCGCCCGCCGGGCCAGGGGACCCAGGCCGGGTGGCTGCCTCCCTCCGGAAGTGAGTGCGCTGCCTGCTGGCCGGCAGATTCAGCTTCGGGTCTAGAGTCTCCTGCTCCGGGACTGGTTCAGGTGAGAAGAGCCTGCTGGGGACTGGCCGCCCTCTGTGGTGAGTGGCGGTCCCCCCAGGTGTGCATGGGAGGTCTACCTGCATGGAGGGAAGTGAGTTTGGGGTGCCAGCCCCCTCAGCCTGCTCCTCATAGCCACCTGCTCCTCCTCGAATCCAGCAGCGTTGGCCCCGGGGACTAGAACTGGACGTCCTGGTTGGCTGACTGGATGCTCTTGCTGCTGACCCGCTACTGACCCGTCACTGTCCCCGTTTTTTTGTGTGTGACCCGTGGACGCCTATTGGGCCATGTTTACTTTACTGGGACTGATGCGCCCTGCTGGGTTTTCCTTCAGAGCCCAGAACTTCTTCCCAAGGACAGCCACCGCGGACGGAGGGACCAGGATGCTGGCAGTGCTGGCCTCCTAACTGCCTCGCCTGCCCTGCCCCCCTCCTCCAGGCTGGCCTCATGGATTACCTGGGCGACAAACTCTCGGTGGCCCAGACGCACATGACTCAGTGGGTAGGCACAGTGAGGCGGTCCTTCCAAGAGGCCCTGCACGTTGTGACAGCCACGGTGGGCCCCGATCGGAGCGGGGAGACGGCCAGCCGCACCCCGTTCAAGCGCACCTCCTCCTTCCGACACCTGGCCTCTCGGAGCAGGGAGTCCTTCCGACGCTTCTCCGCCCGCAGCCAGCAGAGGTTCTCATCCCTCAGGAAGAGGCAGCCGGACTCCGAGGCCCCCGATCTCGTAAGCTGGGGATACGTTGTGATTTAAAATAGCAAGGCCACCCTGGGAAGGCCCCTTCCCTCGGACACCTGGGAGGGGGCCGACTTGCAGCGGCAGCCGGGGAAGGACTTTTTCCCTGCCCGTGATAGAGTGGTCCTAGGACACTGGTGGGAAGTGGAAGGCTGGGGCTGGCCGCCCTGGAGGTGCAACACCCTCCTCCTCGACGCCAAGGGGGAACCAACTCAAGTCTCCTTGTCTGTGAGCAGGGCTGCTTCGGGACACAGCGGGCCCCCACAACACATGCTCACACCTCTATTTTTAGGGACGCTTACTTGACACCTGCTCTGTCTCCCCTTGCCCGCCCAGGGTGACCAAGTGGTCTTGTCATATGCATGCCGAGTTAACGTTGTGGTCTGTGTGCCATTGAGCAACAGTGAGATCTCGAGTGATTTCTGAGGGGAAGAGCCTTATAAGGGGGCCAGGGAGCAGGTGGTTTATCTCACTGGCCTGGGAGCTCAGGCTTGGTGAGGGTGGAACACTCAGGCCCAGCTATCGGGTTCCATGCTGTCTCATTTAAGGTCCGGGAGACCAAGGCGATAATAACCAGCCAGTAGAAAGCCGAGCAAGTGGCATCAGACAGGCTTGGAGGAGGAAGGGTGTCTGTCTGCATGGGCACCCACAGCAAGGTGCATGAAGTCTGGCCGGGAGATAGGCTTCTCTGATCTTGGATAACTTCGGGGACACTCATCACGTCACTAACCAGGATTGAGCTTAGCTAGAGTGCCCTGTGTCTTCAGAGAGCTGGCCTCTGCCCTGGGCTGAGCTGGCCCAGATCTCAGGAGCATTTGAGGCCAGGCACCCGGCTGAGCCAGCTCTTGTATCAACCAGAACCAGTGGCCATTATGGGACCAGCGTTGGGCGAGGGAACCCTGGGCAGGCCCTCTGCACAGTGAGGTCCCCAGGAGCTCACAACTGCCCCCAGAGCTGCAGGGACTTAGCTCTCCACTGCTGGCCTGAGTCACAGAGCAGCCAGGCAGGGGCTCACTCAGGCCAGAAGCCATGTTAGGAGGCTCACATGGGTGAGGGTGCTTCCTTGTGTCGGGGTCTGCATTCCGTTGGGGTCCCATCTCTTCTCTGAAAGGTGCAACTTGGCTGAAGAAAGATAATCTCTCTCTGTGTGTCTCAGTTTCTCTGTCTGTGTCTCCTTCTGGCCCTGTCCATTCTTCTTGTGCCCTGCTCGCCAGGATTCTCTCTGGGGACACTGGCTCTGTTCCCTGTCCTCTGCCCCAATCCTTCAGGAGCTGTGTGACTTTGGACACTTTCTGACATCTCTGGGCCTCTGGAACATGCTCACACAGCGACAGGCCAGCCTCCCTGGTGGCCACGCAAGTGCATGAGTGACTGACACAGACTTCAGCCCCTCACTGTCACAGGGGACACCGGGCGGTGTAAATACATGCTGAATTAGTGTGGACTTCCAGGTCCCTCCCACTTAGGCTTGGCCTCCGCTGTGTGACAGGCATGGCTGGTGTGGGCTCAACCCATTCTCAAATCTCGGTTTCCCTCTGTCCAGTGAGGGGACCCTGCTCTTGTTCTGAGATGGAGTGTGCCGTCAGCACCCTGCTGGCACATAGTGGGTGAGCACTTGTCAATCTCTTGGGTGCCGAGCTGTCCTACTGTGTGGTGTGGGGCTTTGTGTTTTGCGACAGATCCCCCTGCATGAGGTTGGATCCCAGTCCACCGCCTCCCAGATGGTGACTTAGGGCGAGCCAAGGCCCTCTGCCCTCTCTGGACCTTCTTTCTGCCCTTCGAGAAATGGGGTGCTGGGCGGACAAGGCGGTGGGTGTGACACCTGGCTCGTGTGTGAGACAACCAAGTCCTTTCTCTCAACATGCCTTCAGAGGTTTCCAACAAAGCGGAGAATCTGCGCACACACACACACACACACACACACACACACACACACACATCCCTTTCACGCTGAACTTCACTTAAATATTTGTCTAATGGGTGGGAGCTTCCTAAAGCCTCAGAATGTGTAGGCAGGCGGGGTGGGGCTTCAGGCATTGGTCCTCCTACAGGATTAATCTCCGTCATCTCCCTCAGCTCTGTTCATCCAGAAAAGGCCCTCGGGCTGTGTTTGCAGGAGGATCTGAGGCTGCCTGGCTGGAAATCTCTCCCCAAGCCGGCCTTGAGTCGTTGGCTGGTGGCTGGCCTCTAGCTGTCCCAGATAAGAAAGGAAGAAAATAAAACAATGCTTTGCCCAGGCTCCGGGAGGGAGGCAGGAAGGGTCACTGTGCAGGGAAAGGAGGCTGGATGTCTTAGAGGCCCAGAGAACCCGGGGAGGGAGGGACAGAATGGGGGCCTGGGGGACACACACATACACAGCGGGTGTCAGTCTCAGGAGGCCTGGACATGAGGAAGAGCCAGAAGAGTGTGTGTGTGTGTGTGTGTGTGTATTTGTGTGTGTGTGTGATGTGTGTGGTGTGTGTGTCTGTGATAGATGTGTGTGTGTGTGTGTGTGTGTGGTATGTCTGTGATGTGTGTGTGTGTCTGTGATAGATGTGTGTGTGTGTGTGTGTGTGAGATGTGTGTGGTGTGTGTGTCTGTGATAGATGTGTGTGTGTGTGTGTGTGTGTGTGTGTGTGTGTGCAGTGGAGGGGGCTGACTAGGAGAGCTCTGCATGCTGCACAAAGCTGGAGTGGACCTGGGCTGATGCCCTTATCCAGGTCAAACCAACACTTACTGCCTCACTCTTCCCATCTGTGAACTGGACTCCCCTGTTGACTTGTCTGGTGGGTGATTTGAGCCCGCCCCCTACCTTAAGAATCCCTACTGTAGGAGCCATCCCTTCCCAGCTATGAGGACAGGTTCTGGAACCTTCATAGTACCCGAGTCTGAGATGCTCAAGTCCCCCATGTAAGCTGGTGCAGTGTATGTGTGCTGTGTGCGCAGCCTCGGGTACGCTCTGTCAGCTCCAGGTGCTCTCACCTGGCACCCAGCATGCCATGGATGGCATGGAGACAGCCCTCTCTGCATCCCCACATCTCAGTGCAGAGCCAGCCCCTTCCTGATTACTTTTCCAGGCAAGCGCCCGCACGCAGTTCTGGAGCCCGCCACCTTTGCCCAGGCTGCCCTTAGCTGTGGTGGAAGCCCGTCAGTTAAGACACTCCCAGGCCACCTGGATAACCCGGGGTGACCCTGCCTCCAAGTCCCTAGCTTAACTGATCTGTGGAGACCTTTATTTCTGAGTGGAGCACACTTGCCTCCCTGAGGCCACTGTCCTAGCCACCACAACAGGTCCTTCCTGTCCTATACAGTCCATCCAGCAGCCTGAGGGTCAGGTCATCCCCCTGCCTCACCTGGCCTGGGAAGCCATGACTTCTTTCCTTGTGGTCTGGCCCTACCTCCCTTCCACCCTGAGTCCTTGCCTCTGCCCTGGAGTAAACCAAGGCTCAAGGAGAGTGGTCTTTAGGATATGGATAGTCTGGGGTCTGTCCGGGGAGAGGCAGGTGAGCACGTGCCAGAGAAGATCTTACAGTCACCAGCCATCTCCTCCCTGTCAGTGCCACCTGAGTGGTCTCTGCTTCTCCGGGCTACTAGAAACAGGTATAGGAAAGAAACCACTAGGGAGTGGGTGACCTCCCTCATTGTTCTGGCCTCAGAAGAAGCGCAGAGGTGCTCCAGGGGGCAGCAGGGGTGGTTAGGGAGTCATGAGGTGATGCTCAGTGTGCCAAGGAGGCCTGAGGCAGGAGTGTTGGACGGCAGGGCTGAGCCTGGTGTTCAGGAAGAGCTGCAGAAGGCCGGTGGTTGTGACACAGTGAGACAGAGTTGTGAGCATGACAGGGAGATGGATAGGGCCTGGTCACCCGGGGCTGGGACCGCTGGTGAGGGTGTTGAGTCCTACTCTCCGAAGGTTTAGGACCAGAACGTGCAGTCATCAGTGTGGACCTGTGTGGAATGTTGGATGAGAACAGACTTAGTTATTTACTTATTAAGCACCTCCTGTGTTCCCAGCATGGGTGTCTCGTCTTCTATTGGGTGCCTTCTGTGTACCAGGCACAGACACATTGCATTTCTTAAGCACCTACTATGTACCGGGCACGGTTTTTGCATCTCTCCTGGATCCTGGTCCCGCAGAGCTATCAGTTCAGCCACATAGCCCCTCCTCTCTCTCTCTCCTGCCACTGCCCACCCAGAGCCCCCCTGCCATGTAGCCAGGCTTCCAGCTGCACCCCAGGACTGGCATGATGTCACTTGTCCCTGGGACAGACAGTTTTCTTCTGGCTAGGCCCCTCCCACCCTCAGGTCTCTTTTCACCCGTCCTGGCGGTGGAATGATGTCACTCGGTAGAGAACAATGGTCCCTTTGTGGACCCAGAGGGGCCCTAGGCTGGGCCCCAGAGCAGGTGCCTCTGGAGTTACATCGCGGGTAGGACAAAGGACTTGGCTGCTCCCCTGGGAGTTGCTGGGCCCCTGCTGATCTCCCTGCCCCCAAAGTGGGGTGTGTTCACTTTCCATGTGGCAAATACAGGAACACATGAAAAAACAAAGTCCGCTCCCTCTCCCTCGGATGAAATCCACTTGGCATCCAGCCTCTTCCTTCCTGTCTTTTTTTTCCTTTCCTCTCCCAAGCTAACCCCTGGCCTCTGTCTCTTTGCCTTAAAGAAATGGAACGGTCCTCATGGCTCTAGGGAGCTGAGCTAGCACCCAGGCGCCCTGTGGCCCTGGCGTCTGTGGGCTCCATTACCCACCGTCTGTCTGGACACTTGCGTGTCTTCCCATTTGGGGTTGTGGGAAGGCCGCAGTGGGGTGGCCTGTGGCTGCTCTGGCCTCTCCGGCCTGTATCCGAGGCCCCCGGGGCTCTCACTTCCTCCCTCCTTCAGCAACTCCACAGATGAGATGTTTTATTCAGACAAAGACCTGTTGCTTCCTCTGCAGGAAGCTAGGCATATCAGGAAGGAAGTCTGGAATGTTCCGTGTCTCGGGGAGCGTGGTGTTTGGGCAGGACGGAGAAACCACCAGAGCGGCTCCTACGGGGTTAGCATCCGCGCCGCCCTGTGCGCCTTGGTCTGCAGCCCTGCCCGTTCCTCTGCTGTAATCACTCACAGAGTCCCAAGTCCTCCAGGCACAGCCGCTGAACACCGGCTGGAAATGTTCTCTTCTGGAATATCTTCACAGTGCACATGTAAAGGATGACCAGGCAATCATAGATTTCCAGTCATGGTGGCTCACACTTTTAATCCCGCTACTCAGGAGGTGGAGGCAGGAGGATCAGGAGTTCAGGTTTACCCTTGGCTATGTAAGGAATTCAAGGCGAACCTGGGCTACATGAGACCCTGCTTCCAAAAGCCAAACAAAGGTTAGGATTTTAGCAGTTGGTAGAATGCTGGCCGACTATGTACAAAGCCCCGAGTTCAATCCCCAGCGTTCCACAATGAGGGCGTGGCAGTGCAAACCTGCCATCAGGGCTCTCAGGGGACAAAGCCTGAGTAGCACAGTGAGCCCGTCAGGAGGACCAGCAAAAGCGAGCGATTATCTTCTGGAATAATTTAATTTAATTGTAAGTATCTAATCTAATTTGTGGCAATGGTACTGGTAGGGGTTGAGTCTGAACTCATATGTCTGAGTCCTTCCTTGGTCCCCAGCTGGTGACACAGTGTTGGGAGGTTGTGGGACCTTTAGGGGACATGAGCTGGCGGGCAGAGCCGTGTCCCTGGGAGCAGGAGATTGAAGGTGATATGACCCGGGCTCTCTGCCTCCTGGGTGGGAGGTGAGCTACTCTGTGCACAGAACCTCCCACCGTGACAGTCTGAAACCGTGAGCTGAGACAGGCCCTCTCAGAGGTCCTTCTCTTAGGGGACAAACACACTGTTCAGTCACCGGCTCCTAGGAACATTCCATCTGCCTCGGGTGGAGCAGCCAGCCCTGAGGTGTCGGGGAACTGGGGGCTGGGTGTTGAATTCTGGTTCTGCCTCTCTGCAGAAGAGGTAGGTAGATAACATGGTTTTTTTTCTGCCTCAGTTTCCACTCCTGCCAAGTAGGGTCCCTACCTCCCTCTGAAGCTGTGTCCGAGATGAGTTACATTGAGGTTGTGCATGCTTGGCACTGTGTCCTGACGTAGTAGGGCTTCCATAAAGGGTTGCTGCTGTTGTGGCTGTCACTTCACACTGGCCGGAAGCGGCAGGGCAGCCCAGGGGTTCCAGCCGTGCGGTACCCGGTACCCATGTCCGTGCTTACCGGCTAAGTCCGTAACACCGGCACCAAGGCTGAAATGTGCTTCTGCACAGGCTCCAGCTCCCCATCCCCATCCTCTGTCTTGGAGCAGTTAGTCTCAGAAGTATCTGGCATGCCCGGAGGATATTGGAGCAACCTTACAGAGAGACCCACAGGGCAGGGATTGGAAATGCATCAGCAGGGGACTGGCTCTTCCAAGACTGGGAGAGTGCACCTGAGAGCCAGGTCCCAGGCTGCAGGTTGAGGCTTTACCTTGGCCAAAGCTGGACTCCAGCCTGGAGAGGTAAACCATGAGGTAGTCATGAAATGTCCTCCTTGATCCGTATTTCTGGAAACAGCGTGAATGGTTGTTGAGGCGATTTGTTGGGTACTAGGTAACAGATACAAACTTCTCACTTAGACCCTCAGGAACGGTCAAGGGACCTAGCCAGGGTCCATTTTAGTAGCTGCCTTCCTTAGCTCCAGGGTTCTTGCTCGTGAAGGGGGCTGTGCCCGCAGCCTGAATTCAGGGTCCCAGAGGCCTTTGAGCAAGCCATCCTTTTAGGAGTTAGCAGCGACCTGCTGCTCGGGCCGACCGAGTGCATTGCTTGGATCCAAAATGCTCGTCGCCCTGTTCAGCTCATACGTTCATCAGGTATGTGAGAGGCACCGTATATACAGCTGTGGACTCACCACACAGGAGAGCCTTAGAGGAGTGGCTTGTCCCCAGCAGCAGTCTCCAGCAAGGACTCCTGGGCCCTGGAAAGGGAGCTCCTGCAGCAGATGTTATAAGGAATTGGAAGTTGTGAAGTCTGGGCTGAGATATGGCTCAGTGGCTTGAGGGCTTGTCTAGACATGCCCCAAGCCCCGAGTTCAGTTCCCAGCACCGCAAAGACTGGGTGTGATGTCACACATCTGTTGTCCCGGAGTGTACACGGGAGAGAGACTTTGTCACTAGCTATGGACAGGTCTGCCTCAGTGTCCCAGAGATGCACCTAGCACAGCGTGGAGGATGGCGGTGCCACCGGTGTCCCCACCGGCATCTTGTGCCATGTGGAGCCTCAGGGACAGGGAGACTGGACACAGGGTGTGCCTTTCTTGGTCATGTAGTTTTCCAGGAGGCCCAGTGGCTCTCCACAGAGTTAACCCTGCAGACACTGGGCTGCGATGTGCTGTTGTGTCTGTCTCAGAGGTGGAGCCGGAGGCCGAGGCGATTTAACGGGTGGGGAAATGTCCTAGCTCATGGCGTCTCGGGTGACCGTGACCTAAGCGTATGACTGTTGTACTCTTGGGGTGGCCCCATGGGGCCGTGTCTCAGTCACTGTTCTCAGAGCTGTGGCAAAACCCCTGACTTAAAAGGCAGGATGTGTTCCTTTTGGCTCACCGTTCCAGGGTGCAGCCTGTCATGGCGGGAAGGCCCCATGGCGGGAACACCAGGCTGCCACTCACTCTGGGGCTAGAAGATTCCGGTCTTAGGGTGTCCTGCACGTTGCATGCTGACTATGACTCTGGGTCTCTGTCCACCAGATGCTGGTGGCATATCTACCTAACCTTGGGGTCTTATGCTCTCTGCAGCCCAAGCTGGTCTTGACCTCACGGTAATCCTTCTGCCTCAGCTTCCTAAGTCTTGGGATGACAGGTGTGTTCCACTATGCCCAGCTCTCACCCCCAATTTTGACAGCCACAGGTGTCCCCAAATCTGGAAGAGAAAAATGCCCTTTCCTGAGGACCGTCATTGTGGATCTGCGGAGTCCCGTGTAGGAGCTGGCAGCTGAGGAGGCTTCCCGTCCCTGCTGGGCTCTGGCTGGTCACATAGCCTCAGTTTACTGACCCGGAGCAAAGCCATAGTTTTTTTGCTCTGGGAGCGTCCTGACATTTAGCTAAGGAACCTGGCTCCTGGTATCATTTGGGGTGAGTCTCTTTGGAAAAGCAACTTCTTCCAGCAATAAGTGGAGCCGTGATGAACCTGGTTCCAGAGCCTAGAGAGAGCCGGAGACTTAGCCGAAAGTCATACAGCAAAAGTGTGGCTTTCATCACGATTCTCTTTACCACGAGTTACCCCCATATCACACAGGAGGCTGACGAGCCCAGCCCTTAACAGTCTGTGAGACCCCACTCTGGGCTGTGAGGCTTCACATGCAAATATTTGCTTTATGCCAAAGCAGGTAACTCCCATCTCTCACCAGCTCCTCTGCAGGGCCTCCGGGCCACACCTGCAGTTCCACATCTGCGTCTGCTCGGTGTCAGGGAACCTATTCTTTTCTTCGAGATATTTGCCTTTTACTATGGAGAGAGAACTGGGAGGATTCAGGGGCCATGTTGAGGCAGCTGCCTTCTCCACCCTCAGCAGACATCTTGGCAGGAAGAGCCAGGAAGGTTCTGGAACCTCTGGTGCTGGGTTTGAAGAGCCGCCCACAGGGTAATGAGTAAATGGTTCTATTATCCATAAAGGTTTTAAGCAAGCCCCAGGAGCCAGAGCAAATACTGCTCAAGGCGGGGGCTTGGGCAGGAGTTCTTCCCTGATGGACCCAGGGCCTCCTCCACTGCCACGTGTGTATTTCAGCACAGAGGGCCTCTGTGGAGCTCCGGCTCGGACAGCCCTGTAGTCAGCTGTGTGGGGAGCTGAAGATGAAACACCCTTGCTGCCCTGGGGAAGCAGTGCGAAGCGTTGCTCAGTGGGAACCATCTCGAATCCACCCCTCCGGGGCTCATTTTCCCATCTGTTGGCTGGGCACTCTGGGGTGACCATTAGAGTGTCTTCAGTGAGCCAACTCAGGGTCCAGTTTCCTACTCTCCTTGTCTGCGATCTTGAGCCAGATCCTGAGCCTCAGTTTCCCCATCTGTAAAGGGGACCTTGGTTCTGAGTGGAGAGGTTGAGCTGCCAGCACAGACCTGGTGTCATTCCCACATGGCTTCACCTACCCCGGCCCCTCTCCCAGACTCTGGCCTGGTACTTGTCTCCTCTCTAGGCATTTACAGGATTCCCCACCACAACACACCCCTTGACGACAGCACACGGGCCCCACTGGCATTTCAAGGCTCAACCTACTTAAAAAGTGTTGTCTGGCCAGCAGAATGACACCATTCTGAGCATTAGGGCCAGGAGAACAGTGAAGAGGGACCCAGGCAGCAGTGTCATGGGGCTAATGCCACTCCCCACCCCCAGCCAGGATCATCTGTTGACTCTGCCCCCTCCCCGCCCGCCCTTGGCTGCCTGATCATCAGAGCGTGTTTGTTGGGCTCTTCCAGCTGTGGGCTCTTCCAGCTGTGGTTAGTGTACCCAGCTGGGGCAGAGTGGTGGCAGCTGTGTCCCACCCAGCCTGAGCTGGAGGTCTTTTCTGTGCTCAGGAATAGATACGAGCCCTTTGGGGAGAGATGGGAACAGGTAGGGCCTCTTCAAGAGAGCCCCACGGAACACAGTGCCGGGTGGGTCTCAGAATACGCCTGTGTAGCAAGACCTGTGGGTGAGGATGGACACGTGCCCTCTAGTTGTTGGTGTTTGTTGAGTACTTGCTGTGTGCCACGAGGTTTGAGGCCACGCGGTTTGATGAGGCCCCGTGGTTTGAGGCCCCGGAGCTCCACCAGGGAGGGGACTGGTCACAGCCCTCACAGAGGACGTCGCTGCAGGAGGTGCCGCTGTCTCCACCACAGATAGCTCCTCGCGAAGAGGTTGGAGCTGAATGAATGAAGGAATGAATGAATGAATGCACAAACGGGGTGTGCGGTGGCCTTACTCTCGCTCTGGTCATGGAGATTCGGCACCTTCTCCCAGTTCTGTCTAGAGATTCTCTTGCTTATTTCTTTGAGATGATCTGCAACTCACTATGTAGACCAGGCTAGTCCCAGACTTGTGGCGATCCTCCTGCCTCTGCCTCCCGAGGGCTGAGATGAAGAGTGCTCATCACCGTAACCGTGCCTGGCTTCCAGCTCTTCTCGTTGGGCCGCAGAGCAGTTTTGAGAAGTGTTGGCCACTCCTGTGATTGTCACTTAGAAAACACTAGTGAATGAGTGAGTGAGTGATTGAATGAATGAATGAAATCTCAGATTGTCCGGCTCAGGGCCTGTGCTCAGAGGAATTGTGCTGTGGCCAGCTTGACTGGATTAAGAACAGTTGGGGACTTTTGTGAAGCACACCCCAGGGGGTGTCGGGGAGATGCTTCCACAGAGGGCTAACAGAGAAGAGAGTTCTGTCCTGTATGTGGGGGGCACCCTCCCGGGGGCCTGGGGCCATAGACTGGATAAAAAGGAAGGAGAGAGAATGCGAACTGAGCTGTGGCAGTCCCAGCTGTTGACTGTCCGCTGCTCCCCCGATGCACGGCGTCCCCTGAACTGTGAGCCAAGATGGCCATGTCCTCCATCGGCTTTTTCTCCTCCAGTATTTGGGCACAGGAGTGAGTGAACCCATCCACTCACCCTGTTGCAGCCCAGCTGGCAGTTGCCCCCACCACTACCACGTGGGTTTTCTGTGGGTTCTTCTTCCCAAACCGATGAGTGTTATTGTCCAAGGAAGGTTCTAGCCTTCTCGGAACTGATTTGCGCCCCAGCCTCTGTGAGCTTGGGTGGCTCTTGCAAGCAGCCCATGCAGAGCCTCCGTGTGCCAGGGGTGCTGCTGTGCTCCTGGAGCATGACCTTACCTTCCTGACCTCTGAGAGAACCAAAAGGGAGCGGGTGAGTCACCCTGAGTGGCCAGTGTCCTTGGGTTGGTGACTTTTTATTTTTACAGGACTGGGATGGAGCCCATGGCCTCCAGTAGGCTAGGCAAGTGCTCTAAGCCGAGCCACAGCCTCAGGCCCTCTGATTTTTTTGTAGCTGGATTTCTGAGGGACTATGTCCTGTGCCCCCTAGACATGCAGGGAAGCCCTCTCCTTTATTGATAGTTGGTAAAGCTGGCGAGTGACCCAGGCTCACTCTGGAAGCAGCTCCCAGCTAAGCAGCCTCCAGTGTGACTCGGGCAGGACACGTCACAGTCCTGGGTCCCAGCCTGTTCCTTCTCTTATCTCTTTTCTTTTCACTACTTCTTTTTTCTCTTTGAAGTTCAAGGATAATTTTACTAGCGTTTAAGAGAAAAACCATAGTGTGGATTAAGTGAAAATCCCAGCAGCCACCAGGAGGTAGGAAGTCACGCCCCTAAGCTAGGCACGGAATAGAAATGACTTTTTATGATGGAGAGAGGGCTCAGCAGTCATGGGCCTTTGCTGCTCGTGTGGGGGACTCAGATCTCAGCACCCACATGGCTCCCAGCCATCTGTAACTCCAGTTCCCGGGGATCGGATCCTCTTCTGTCTACACAGGCGCTGTACACAGGAGGAGCACACACACAGACAAAAACCCGTATACATAAAATAAGTACATCTTAAAAAAAAAAGTGACAGGAAGGAAGGAAATGAACTCTGAAGCGTGGAAGAGGCCCATGTGTAGCTAGAGTTTTCCAGTCCTGCCTGGCCCACTGTCAGGACAAATCTCTCTCACCTGCCAGTCCCGCAGCCGCTCAGACCCGACCAAGTAAACACAGAGACTTATATTGTTTACAAACTGTATGGCCATGGCAGGCTTCTTGTTATCTAGTTCTTATATCTTAAATTAACCCATTTCTATTTATCTAAAGTTGCCACATGGCTCGTGGCTTTACCAGTATCTTTTACATGTTGCTTGTTATGGTGGCGGCTGACAGCGTCTCTCTGCCTCAGCCTTCCACTTCCCAGAATTCTCTTCTCTGCTTGTCCCGCCTATACTTCCTGCCTGGCTACTGGCCAATCAGTGTTTTATTTATTAACCAATCAGAGCAACACATTTAACATACAGAACATCTCACAGCACCCATGGGCTGAGGAGAGAGCCTGTCCCCTTTTTTCTTAGGGACAGTATGCCTTCCTTCATGGGCAGGCCACAGCTAAGCTTATAATTCATTGCCATGTATAAGTGCCATGTGTAAGAATGTTATCAACAGATGCATAATATGTAAGTCAGTATTTTGAAGATACCATTTACATGAGATAAAGTACATAGTTTTTTTTTTGAGGGGTGGGGAGAGTATGTCTGTGTCCCTGTACATATATCCTATGCAGCCCTGGCTTCTCTGTGTAGACCAGGCTGGCTTCAAACTCACAGAGATCCTCCTGCTGCTGCCTCCCAAGTGCTGGGATTAAAGGCCTGCACCACCGTGCCCAGATAGCTTGATGGATTTTGACAGATGTGTATACCTACATGACCCACCTTCTAAAGATCTGGAGCATTCTTTTTTATTATTATTTTAAGTTGCAAAATATTTTTATTGTAAAAACAATCAATAGAGGTTGACAATGCAAGTGTTATCTCAGGACATTTCCCCTTGGTTTGTGAATTTGCTCAACTCCTGTGTACAGCAAGTCTCCATCCAAATTTCTGTGGTTTAATGGTCCTTTTCAAATACGCTTATTGACTACGTGTTTATGTTGCTTTGAAACAAATAAAAATCCATCTGATAGGAAAATCAACCAAAACGAAAACAGGAGCAAAACCCCCAAGCCCTAGTCCTATTGTGCTTTTCTTTCCCATTTCCTACAGGGAGACAGACCTGTATAGCTCAGATGCTTCCAAAACTGAACAGCGATGTAAAATTAGTACTGCAACCACACAGTGAGCTACCAGTGAATCTTCCATCCACAAGTTACTGAATCAAACTCCAGGACATCTGCAGAATTATGCAGGCTTTTCAGTTTGGAAGAGAGAGAGAGAGAGAGAGAGAGAGAGAGAGAGAGAGAGAGAGAGAGAGAGAGAGAGAGAGAACTTTTAGCCCTCTGGTTCCCCAGATCTGGAGCATTCCTCTCCCTCTGGAGGTTTGTCTCCAGTTTATCCCCCTGACCTGGCGTGCTGTAAACACTGCTCTTGAGCGAATGAGTGAATGAGTGAATGAATGAATGAATGGGTGTGCACTCAGACGCCAGCACTCCCAGTGACTTCAGAACTCCTCGTGTCAACCCAGTGAGCTCTTGTCACCAACTCTGTCCACTGAGGTTTAGATGAATGAGCTGCACTTCCATGCTGTGGTCGTTCAGTTGATTACTTCAGGAGAAATCCACACAGGCAAATTGCTGGGAAGAGGGACGGTCCTGTTGGGTAGACACAAGGCCATTGGCGAGGGGGGTGAGAAGTCACAGCTTCATAGATATCTGTCCTCCTCCTGGGGAAACAGATTCTGAGGCCCACAGTGCCTACCATGTAGGGTGTGAGGAGTGTGGGGCTGAAGGGTTGGAAGAGAGAGGGGGCCTCCAGGCCCCAACCCCACACCTTCCCATCAAGCCCAGGCTAGGATGTCCCTTAAAGAATTCTTCCAGAGTGGAAAGAGGAAGTGGGAAGTGGAAACTCTGCAGCACACTGCCAGCCATCCCTCCATCAGACAGGGGATTGGAAGGCATGAGGGGTTTAAGCAGAGGGTCCTTGGCAGCTTTAACCAGCCCTAGAGACCCAAGGCTTGGGACGGGCCCAGACATCCTTATTCTTCACTGCCCACTGGGTGTCCTATAGAATCTTCTAGAAAACACCCCTACCTAACAAATACTAGTAGTAGGTTACAAAAATCAATTGAAATAGTCAGTAGGCTTCAAACCCATTAACAGTGTACTCAGAGAAAGAAATTTGGAAAAATATCCTATTGAAAATAACTCCAGAAATACATTATTTAGGAATATACCTAATCGAAGGAAAGGGCCCTACGATGAAAAATTCACGACACTGAAAATAGAAATCAAATATAATACTAAATGATAGACCTGGCGTGCCTCTGGACCAGCAGAAGTGATATTGTAAAATGGCTGTACTACCAAAACTGGTCCACAGGTTTAGTGGAATGCCTGGCTGAATTCTACGTTCACAGATTTAGGAAAACCAAACCAAAACAACACAGGAACTCACGTGGAACCAGGGAAGCAGAGCCGCAGCAATCCTCAGGAGTAAGGACATCGATGGAGGCGTGACAGTGTCCGACCCCAAGTTATGCCACAGAGCTGTAGTGACAAAGGCAGCTGCTACAGGCATCAGAATAGACAGGTAGACCAGTAGGACGGAGCACAGGACCCAGAAATGAACCGACAAAGCTCTACCCACATGATTTGATAAAAGAGGCAAGAACAAATGTTGGGGAACAAAAGGGGACTCGTTCAATCAACGTGCTGGTAGAACTGGATAGCCACCTGCAGGAGAATGAAGTTAGATCTGTGATGTTGTACAGAAATGCATTCAAAGCAGATCAAAGACATTAATTGAAAACCTGACACGTGGAAACCTCTAGAAGGAAACACAGGGACACTCCTCAAGACACTGGGGTTGGCGGGGACTTTCTGAACAGAACATCAACAAAGCAGGAACTGAGTGTCACCAGATGGGACCTCATGAGAGGAAGGCTTCTGCCTGGCAAAGAGAACTGCCAGCAGAGCAGACAGCCCACGGGACGGGAGGAAAGTTCCACCAGTCCTACTGCAGACAGGGGGTTAATATCCACAGTTTACACAGAATCACCGAACATCACTGCCAAGGAGATAAAACTGCCTATCAGCAAATGGGCTACTGATTGAAGAGGTGATTTTCAAAAGGAGGGGAAGGAGGAGGACCTATGGACAGGCAGACAGACAAATGGCCAGTAACGATTTTTAAGTGTTCAGTATCCCTAGTCCTCAAGGAAATGCAAAGTGAAACTACTTTGAGGTACCACCTCGCCCAGTCAGGCATAAAGAAACCCCAGGTTTGGGATTTAAGTTCACAAGGTGCCAGCAGGCATGCCTGAGGTAGTGCCCACTGTCCTCGGCCCAGAGGGTCCCCACTGCTTCCAACTTGGTGTCAGATTTTCTTTCTCTGGGGCTGGGCAGCTGTCTCCAGGCTATTCATGCCCAAGGGACAGTTGATGAAGTCACCCTCCAGGCCCCTGGCTGGCTGGTTCTGTGGCCAGGCAGGTGAAGAATCCTTGACACCAGCCAGAGCTGACATCACCCCAGGAAAGCAGTCGGCAAGGGAGTGGGGCAGGCCCTTCCTCTCGATGGTCCCAGGTCCTGCCTTGCTTGTCCTTGGGAAGCGCTGGGGATGGGGAGGAGAAGTGGAACAGGACCTTCTCCCTGATGGCTGAGGATCAACCTGACACCCTCACCTCACATCTCGGACCGTGAACATGTGTCCACGTTCAAGCTGTGTCTCTGTGACCTTCAGCAGGTCGCGGTGACCCTCTGTGCTGCCTCTTCCTCGCTGAAGAGAGTAGTAGCAGAACCCCATGGGGCTGTCCTAAAGATGATACCAGGTGTCTGGAAAGCTATTTAGTGCCCCAGGGAACTCCCCCCACACTGTTTCTATGACGATATAGTGATGGTGGGGAGGAAGGCGGTTGTGACTTTCCTTTGTGAAGGAAATAGACACACTAGCTCCCTCCTGTATCCCACCACTGACATCGGTGTAACCTAGTAAGGCACAGGGCCTCAGAAACTGTGCTCAGGGGAAGCTCTGCTCTCTCCATTTGCGAGTCATTGAGATTGGCCCAGGGATTCCCCAGGCAGTGTAGGTGAGAGTTGCTGTTCATACTGCCCAGGCTAGTCTTGGACTGGGGCAGGTGGCTGCTGCTTTAAAAGGTTCTGGTTCTCAGGTGCAGGCTGCAGCCTGAACCCCCTGGGGTGGTAAAGCAGGTTGAACACACTCCACAGAGTAAACACTGATCCAGGATCAAATCCCACATAGGCAGCTTGACACCCTGGTGCCTGTGGGCAGGTCCTGTCCTTCATCTCCTTATCCGCAAGATGCCTCTGGAGAGACACAGGAGATGGGTGTGACGGGACCTCCTGGGGGAGTGAGGGTCCAAAGTAGACTTTTCCTAGTTTTCCCTCAGGGTATCAGGGCTAGGAAGGGACACCCCTCCCCTGAGTCTCAATTGAGCATTGCCATTACAGTTTCCCCCTTTCATTTTTCTGATCTGGAACTTTCCCATAAGTCTTTGCTGGAGCCCTTGGTCTTATTGAGAGCTGTTCCTTCAAAAAAAGAATAGCAGAGAGGGTCCCTTTAAGAACCACTTGGTCAAGCCTTAATCTTAACGCAGGACATCTCACAGCCTCTGACGGTGCAGCTGTGTACCAGCTATCTCCAGAGATCGCCTGAGGCTCTCTGTGCTCCTGAGACCTTAGCGGAGGAAGCCGCTGTAGATGGGTTCACTGACCTGAGTGGGCATGTCCCACGGCAGTGAGCACATACATCAGCTGCGAGGTGTCCTTTCTCAAGGTTGCTAATGTGGGTAGGCACATGCTTCCAGGATGCAGGATTTGGTAGTCTGCATCGACTGTAGGACTCGGTGCCCCAAGTGTGGTGGCACTCACCTGCACTCCCAGCACCTGGGACGCTGATGCAGGAGGATCCTGAGTGTGGGTCCAGCCTGGGTCGTATAGTAAGACATGTCTCAAAAGCAAACTGAAATGAAACAAAACCAGAGGGTGTGAATGTGTCTGGCTGTATTGTGTAATAACACTGTAGGAAATGCCCCTGGCTACCTTTCCCATGCAGAGCTAGCTCACTGGATGCATCAAAAGCCTGTACTGCAAGCTGTATAAAGTCAACCACATGCATGCCCTCCCCGGGTTTCACTGGGCAGAGGGAGATGTCCATACAGTCATGTATTTCACGATTCCCCTGAACAGACAAGGTGGGCAGGCCCGAAAGGACCCCAAGACTCCAGAGGAGAAAACTTCCGACATCTCCCTTTGTCCCTAGGGGCAAGTTGAGGCCCAGAGAATGAGGTGACTCAGCCAGTCACATGACCCCTTTGTAGTAGGCCCTAACCCCCCCTATTTGGGATTGAACTGTGGCAGCTGAGCTGTGAGGCCTGGGCCTGGGCTCAGGTGAACTCTGTCATAAGTGAGTGGAGGTTTCCTGGATCAAGCAAACCTATGGAGTTTAATTAGCGAGACGGCCATAGGGCCTGGCAGTCGGGCGTGTTTACCATGCTGTGAGGGTGGGACCTATCTCCCCACGATGAGAGAGAGGCCAGGGAAAGCAGATGCCCATGTTCTTCTAGTCACGTGGCTGCACAGGGTCTGTCCCTTTATTGTTTTTCAAGGCTGGTAATTTTGTCCTCGGCATTATCAGTTTGTTGAAGCCGAATCACGCCCCAGGGACCCTAGAACCAGCAGCTCACTGTCTGTGCTGTGGCAGACCAAGGTGCTGGAAGGTCCGTTCTGTCCCCAGCACAGAGGCCCTGGGAGTGAGGGGCTGTGTGGGTCCTGGGCTCAGAGAGGGGAGACAGCCGGGTGGTGTGGTGAGTGAGGTTGTACATCCCTGCTCACACTTCTGCCAGCTTGCTGGACCCTCCCCACCCTCTCTCCCTCCCTCCCTCTCTTCCCTCCCTCAGTCTCTCCTTCCTAGGGAGAGATCTTAATCAATTCACTCTGGCACTCAACTCACTCCTCTTGAGGAGGATGATCCTGGACTCCACACCCTGCTTCCCTCTGTGGTGCTGGGACGTTGGGCGTGCTCCATCCGCCACATTTGGTGTATGCAGTGTTAGCATTTGAACCCAGGCTCTCTGTGTATGTATTAAGCAGAGCAGTCTACCAACTCAGCTACATCCCCAGTCCCCCACCTCAGTCTCTCCCTGGGTCAGAAGTGCTCTGTCCTGGATACACAGACTCACACACAGGTTGGTGGAGAGATCCAAAGCCAAGGTGGATCCGGCATGCTGCAGCATCATTCACCAAACACCTTTCTAATCCTGGCTAGCCTGTCCCACCTGACAGGTGCCACGCCAGCCCCGGGGAGCAGCTCTTGCCACACCCGGCCTTGCCCACATAGATGACATTTGTCTGTGATGACTCCAGTCCCCGCTCCCCATCCTTTGTACAGTCCAGTGTCGGCCACCGACAGGGACACACCTTGTAGGCTGAGATGAAGAAGGCGTAGCAGCCGTGGATGGGTCTCGGGCTGCTCCGTGTGTGTTCCGTCTGTGGGGACTGGGCCTGCCGGCCGTGGCTGTGAAGGATGCAGCCTCTGGGTCCGGTGCCTTCCGCTGTGGGGACGGCTGTGGGGACGGCTGCTGTTTTCCCTGCTGTCTTCACACTGTTCAGATTTCCTTCCCACTTCTCAGGCTCAAGTATCGATGCCAGACGTGTGACTAATTAGCGCCTCTTAATTGGGGAAATAAGACCTTTTAGGTGCTGTGGAAGAGGCTGTCTGACAGGTGTCAGTGCCGGAAGAGGACAGAAAGAGCATTTCCTCCCAGGGGCGGCCTCCTCTTCACGTTGCCCACCCGGTTTCCCAGGGGGAGTCAGGCAGCAGCCACAGCGCACGCAGCCAGGATGGTGGCGGTTAGTGCGAATTGAGCATCTGCTGTGTGCCCAGCGCCACACAGAGCTCTGATGGTCTTTTTCTACCTGTTATCACGCCACTGGGCAGGTGTGGGAGCTGAGGCTCAGAGGGGCCAAGCGACCTGCCCGCAGGCCGGCTGCAGAATCTTGGTGGAACTCATAGCAAAACTGTACAACCATCCCAGAGCTGCGGGCTCTATGGTCATCTGGGGCGCAGAGTACAGACGCCACGAGATGGGGAGGGAACACGAGTCCCTGGTGTGTGTCTGCCCTGTGTTGTGAGTCAGATGGTATGAAGCATTCGTCTCACTGGCTTTTGATAATGCCTTTCACGTTCTCACGCACTCTCTCCTGGGTAAAGACGTAGAGGCCTAGCGACATGGAATGGGTCACCCAGGTCACATGGCATCCAGCTGAGGTCTGGCTGGCTCTGAGTCCCCACACTTGCCCTTCCAAGCTGAGCTTGGTATTTCTGGTCCCGTCCCCACAGAGTAGAAGAGATAGGTGAATCTGGGGTGAGGCTGGCATATCTCTGTGGGTCCGGCAGAAGCCCTCTGTGAGGCCGGAGAAAGCCCCAGCTTCTGCCTCCACTGTCCCATTTGTACCGCGGGCCCCTCATCCCTGGTCCCTGCCCTCATTTGTATGCCAGCATCTGGGAAGGACTGGAGCTCTGATGACAGGCTGTGGAGTCATGCCCCACTGTTCCCTTTCCGGGGTATGCGACCATACCCAGTAACTGAGTCGCAGAAGCAAGGAGGCCAGACGGACAGGGACATGTGAAGTACAGAGCCATCCACTGAGGCACCTGTGAGCTAATCATGAGCCAGGGTGTGGAGCCCATGCCCAGTTGGTCAGTTTTTCTATTTTCTTCTTGCTGCTCAATGACAGTTACTAATTCTCTTTTCTGTCTCCAGTGAGGTCTGTTCAAAGCAAGACAAGTCTTGCCCGGTACTTCCTGGGAGAGCGATCCTCCTATGAGGATCTTCCTGACAGGGAAGACGGTAGATGGGAGAGGTTGAGTGACTTCTGCCCAAGGCTGCCGAGCTAAACCCCCCTCAGCTGCCACAGCTGGCTCTAACATTTGTTTCCCCCAAAAGCTCCTGGCCTTAACGTGCGCCCAGCGGATGGCTCTTAGTCCACACTCAATACATACTGGTCCGTTTTCTAAGTACTTGCCTCAGACATTGCCCTTTGTATCTGTCAGGTTAAGACTGGTCTTTGCTGCAGTGACAGACATCCCCCAAGCTTTAGCCGTTAAAAACAGAAACAAGCTTCCTGGGTACTCTGTGCCATGGACAGTGGCTGTGGCTGTGTTCTGTGTCACGGCTTAGAGAACAGCTTGCCTGGAGAAATTCACAGCCATAATGTGGCTGGCAGTACTATGCAGGAATTGGGACTGTTTCTGCCTAGAAATGAGTGACATCATTGAGTTTCCATTGGCTAGCGCACGTCCCGTGACCTCACCTAGGGCAGTGGTCCCAGTGAGATCTTTAGACCAGTTTGTCAGGATCAGTCAGAAGAGGTCCCAGCCTTGCTTCCCCATCGCAGGCTCCAGCCTGCGGGTGAGCTCTCCCTGGTTCTTCCTGCCTTGTCAGGGACCAGGTGAGGCATGCACAGACAGCCTCTGAGCCCTGCATCTCCATTTATATATTTTGTTCCTGTCACTTCGTTCCCAGAGTGTGACAGAGAAATCCAGACATGGGTGAGGGTGCTCAGGCCTGGGTCCACCCCACCCCAGGTCATCTCTGTGTTCCACTCCCCATGTCCACCCTGGTCCACACCCTGCATTCACCCCATGTCAGCTCCTGTACCCAACCCTTGAGCTCTCTCGGCCTGTGCCTACCCAGCATTCTGTGCGGCATGTCACTTGCCTCTGAGATAGAATCCACACATTTCCGCTTCGTGGTGGCTCCAGGAGGGTTCAGAGGTCTCAGGGTGGAGTGTCAAGACCCCTCCCTGTGGGCTGGCACGGGGAAGATGGAGGAGCCCTGATTGCTGGGGAGACCCTAGGAAGTGGAAGGGCGTGTGTGATGGGAGTGGAGGACAAACCTCCAACCCGAGACAGGCTTAGCCTTGGACGCTGACTCTGCCACCCGCTTGCCGTGGGGCCTTGAGTCCACTGCACAGCCTCTCCGAGCCTTGTCCTCTGGAGGAGCAGTTTTACCGCTCGCTGTCTGTATCCAGGATGTACAGGGGACAGCAGCATCCCTGTCACCTCTGCTTACCAAATGCCTGTGACAAGGCCGTGTGCCTTCTTCTTGGGGCTGGGAGGGAGTTAACAGACAACAGGTGTGAGTGAGAGAGAGAGAGAGAGAGAGAGAGAGAGAGAGAGAGAGAGAGAGAGAGAGAGAATGCAGCCAACAGAGGCCCCGGGAAAGCTCAGGGTGAAGGATGGCACTGTGGAGGCATCTGAGGGAAGAAAGGACTCCCCAGTGTGGGGACTGTTAGTGAGACCCCTTAGTGAGACCATGCTGTGGGCAGCTGTGCTTGTGGCCAGGGGCTGGTGAATGAGATGAAGAGGTGGGGACCAAGAGAAGCCCAGACAGAGCCACCGTGTGTGACAATTTCCTGTGGCCCCTGTGATTGTCTCAAAGCATCAGTGGTTAAGAATTCAGGCAGAGGTCTTCCTTCCCCACTGGTGGAGTTCAGCTGCCTTGCAGGGAACATTGAGGGCTAGCCCAGGACCTCCCTGATGTTCCTCCCCATGTGGCTGTCCCAGAAGGTCTTGTGCTTTATTGGCCCAGCAAGGACAGTCTAGTGCAGGACAGCAAGGTTGAATCACACACACCCTTCCCCACACAGTGTGATCATGGGGTCGTGTTGGCATCCACCATGCGCAGTCCACAGCAGTGGATTGGTGTGTGAGGCAGGGGGTTGGGGGAAGTGAATGAGTCTTGGTAGGATTGGGTGATGGCCTGGGGTTTAATCTGTGTGTAACGGCAGGCGTGGAAGGCTCTTGACGGATAGCACTATGGGAGTTCACGCCTGTATTCCATGCTGCTTCCACAAACTGCACGGCAGTTCTTATGGAGTTACCGTCTCCTGGTGAGGACGTGGCTGTGTGGGAAGTTAGAATGGTGCCGTTCTCCTTCAAGACTTTCCTAGAGTTTCCGTGGGCTCCGGGAGTAAACTGTCCCTGCATCTTGATGATTTCTGAGACAGTGGTTCGAGTGTAAACTCAGGGTTCTTCTGGGCGGGGTGGGACCCAGGCCTGGCTGTGAATACCTGCGATCCCAGCACTTACCGGTAGGTCAGGTGGAGGGGATCAGG